>NW_007000898.1:0-477 GCF_000164805.1 Carlito syrichta | reverse complement strand
AGTCATATCCACTACTTAAATCCTGGGGTTGGTGGGTAACAGATAATGCCACTGAATTACCACCTTGCTCATAACAATCTGTGAAACACCAGGTAAAAGCTCTTGAAGCTACAAAGGAATGAAAGGCAAGCAGATATGAGTAAGAGTCACTGATTTATAGGCGTGAAAATCCCAAGCTCTGAAACACAAAGGGTTCTTGGACTTTGCACTTTGGCTACATTGTTTCAGCTTTCTCTTTGTGGAGAGAACAGACTAGATTAGATCTTACAGGTGACTTATCCCTTTGGTGCCACAGACTCATCTAAGATTTCAGACTAAAACTCTCCAGGTGACACAGATCAGTCATGAATTTGTACTTGCATTCCAAGCACAATGACAAGGAAAGGACACACTCTCATCTTTGACTCCTGTTCAAAGGGAAAGTCAGCTTTGTGGTTACTGCTCCTGAGGGGCCAATGTTGACAAAGAAGGAACAGT
>NW_007000897.1:0-311 GCF_000164805.1 Carlito syrichta | reverse complement strand
GGAGGGTGAGGGTAGGTGGATGGATGGATAGGGAGGGGTGCAGCACTGCTGGAGCCAGCAGGCCAGAGGTGCAAACTGGTAACCAGAGATCCAAGTAATGCAAAGATTTGCAACACACAAAGAGGCGAAGGAAGAAAAGATTTATTTAAGAAAGGTTCACTT
The DNA here is from genome assembly GCF_000164805.1 of Carlito syrichta. Taxonomy (NCBI): domain Eukaryota; kingdom Metazoa; phylum Chordata; class Mammalia; order Primates; family Tarsiidae; genus Carlito; species Carlito syrichta. The sequence continues at coordinate 149 of NW_007000897.1, read as the reverse complement.
CCCACAGACAGGAAGTGGGCCTACACTCTAGATGAGTGTGACCCCATAGCCCCCTGAGGCCCCGCTTAAATCCTCTCCCTTGGAGGTGCTGCAATCAGGTAGGCGTGATTGCTGTGACTTCCTTGTTGACCACCTGTGCATGTCTTGGA
>NW_007000896.1:0-9521 GCF_000164805.1 Carlito syrichta | reverse complement strand
TGAACTCTTGGCCAGAGGAGATCCTACTGCTGAGAACTGCCCTCACCCAAGGTTTTCTGGGTTTTGCTTGGGGTCGAGATGAGGGCTTGCTATGGTGTTCATGCTCGTCTTGAATTCACGGGCTCTGGCCCTCTTCCCATCTCGGCCTTCCCGAGTGCCAAGGAAACAGGCATGAGTCATCAGGCTGTCTTGGCCCACCTGAATGTTTGAGAGTCATGCCCTCCCTTTACCAGTGATGGCCCATGGGAGAAGCGAGTGTTTCCACCATGAGGAATGAAACGAGTAGAGGGGTGGGCGCCAGCAGAGATATCTCCCTGCACCAGGCGCTCTCCCTGAGGAGGGCTCAGTGGATGACTCTGGCTGCCTGCTCCGGAGTCCCAGGTCATTGGAAGGTAGTGGGCCTCATAGTGGGGCCCTGAGAGGGTTGTGGAGGGTGGGCATTGGTGCTCACACCTGTCATCCTGGTGCTCTGGGGAGCCGAGGTGAGAAGATGGCCTGAGCCCCCATGTTCGAGACCAACCCGGGCATCTTGGCAAGACCTCGTCTCTACAAGACGTAAAAAAATTGAGCAAATTGTGGTGGCTCACACCTGTCCTGGCCACTTGTGAGCCCACAGCGGGAGGATCTCCAGAGCCCAGCCAATGGAGGCCATGGTGTCCAAGAGTGGCCCCTGAGTTCTGGCCTTGGCAACAGAGTAGGACTCCGACTAAGAATAATAATACCAACCACCACCACAACAACAACCACTGGCTGCGATCAGGGTCTCAGGCTGGCATCCCTACCCTTCTGAGGTCCAGGTGAGTGGACAGCTTGAGTCTGTGGGTTTGACACCAGTCTGGGATATGGGCAAGACCTCATCTTGGCCATCAAAAATGAATCAAAATATTAGCCAGACATTGGTGGCACAAGTGTATGGTTCCAGCAACTCATGGGGCCATGGTGGGAGGATCGCCTGAGCCCAGAAGATGGAGCCCTTGGTGGCCATGAGCATGCCCTTGTACTCCTGCCTGGATGATAGGGAGGGATTCTGACCCATAATAATAATAATAATCACCACAACCACTACCACCACCACCACCAAGCCACCCAGCACGAGAATTCACACTCATGGATGGGAGAGGAAAAGGCACTTTGCAGTCTGTCATTTGTGGGAGGTTTCAAGGATGGTCACTGGGTAGGTCCATCCTGCACCTTCGACCATGCATCACAGAAGGCCTGCCTCCACCTTCCACACTCGTGCCCCACACCAAAGGTTTGTGTGAGCTCAAGGAAAGGATGACCCAGAGCTAGGACAGCCATCAGGCACAGAGTGAACAAGGCATTCCGGCAACCCCATGGCCAGCCTAAGTTCCAGTTGCCCTGTGTGCCACCTTCATGTGGGTTGGCCCCTTCCTATCCCGATAACTCCATCATCCCCCGCCCATGTGGACCTTTGGCTGGAGAGCCATGGAGGCCCTTGTTATTCACATTGGAGGTGTCTTTTTTATTGCTGGAATCTACATTGGTGGGGCTGAGGCTCGGCGGCATGATCTTGGCTCCTGGGACCGCAAACTGTGGGACTCAGGCAGTACTCCTGCCTCGTCCCCTGAGCAGCTGGGACTCTGGGGCCCAAGACACCTGACTCGATTTTGGGAACTTCTCACCGAGAGGAGATCTGGCCAGGTCGCCTGGGTTGATCTGCAATCACTGGGCTCAGGCAGCCTCTCACCTTGACCTCACAGGGTGGGAACTGACGGCCCTTAACCATGGTGTCTGGGCTGGACTCGCACGTTCTGTTGGCTGGGTCATCACAAAGAAATGCCCTGGGATGGAGGCCACCGCATCCCATGTATCTGGGACTGCGGGTGCCACCACGTGCAACTCCAATGTTTGTGTTCTGGGGAGTGACGAGGTCTCGCTATGTGGCATAGTCTGGTCTCAAACTCCTAGACTCCACCGGTCCCCAGCCTCAGCATCCCAAAGCCACAGCCCAATTGTCTGTTGATCCACTGTCTTTCAGGGATTCTATGCCCAAGATTAAGGCATCTTTCCCAAATGATCTCTGCCTTTTCACAGTGATCCCAACTCCATATACAAATGGATTTTCTTCTTCTTTTTTTTCCTCTTTTGTTCTTTTTTTTTAGTTGGAGTCTCACTGTGTCACCCAGACTGGAGTGCAATGGCCGCTCCTTGCCACAACAGCCCTGACCTGCTGGGCTCCGGCGATCCTTCCGCCTCAGCCTTCCGAGAAGCTGGAATTACAGGCATCTGCTACCACAGCCAGATGTTTTTTGATTTATTGTAAAGATGAGGTCTCGCTGCCCAGGCAGTTCTCAAACCTGCGGGCTCAGGCAATCCACTCACCTCAACCTCCCAAAGGCATGAGATTACAGGCTGAGCCACTGAGCCCGGCTGTTTTTTCTTTGAGTCAAATTATCACTCTGTCACTCAGGCTGGGGGGCAGTGGTTCGCTTCCAACCACCACATCCCCAGCCTGCCAGACTCTGGTGAGCCTTTCCTTGGTCTTCTGAGGTGCTGGAACCAGAGGCACATGCCACCATGTCCGCCTCATTTGGGATGGAGGTTAGAGAAGTGGTCTTGCCGAGGTGCCCATGTGAGTCTCAGCCTGCAGGTTCAGGCCAGCCACTGGCCTCAGCCTCCCAAAGCACTGAGATGACGAGGTTGAGCCCCCAAACCCAACCTCATTCCTTCACCGAAAACAAACCAGAAAGCCTGACACGGCAACCCATTCCTGGAATTCCAGTGCTCTGGTAGGCCGAGGCGAAAGGATGGCTGGAGCCCAGGAGTCCATGGTCAGTCCAAGTAATGCAAGTAGACCTCGTCTCTGAACTCATCTAAACAGGGTGTCTGGGCTTGAGGTGCCCATTGTCCTAGCCACTCCGGAGCCTGAGGTGGGAGGATCACTGGAGACCATGATTTTGAAGCTTGTGGTGAATGACGGTCATGTCCCCAGGCTCCAGCCTGGGCAAGAGAGCCAGACCCTGTCTCCAAATACATCAGTATCATACATATTCTCAATGTGCATGGTGTGTTCACATGGCGACTGACATAAGAGCCAGGAAAAATGGGGTTGGTGGAAAAGATATGTCCCTGGGTGAGGGATATGTCCTTGGTCTTTCTCGGTGGAAGCTCTTCACTGCTGAGTCAGATGGTCGACCTGCCCAGGGAACATTTCTCCCCTTGGAGAGGAGTGCCTGGAGCAACCCAGCCAGGTACTCAGGAACTCACACACCAAAGCGTGGGTATCCATTGGGGGGTTGGGGCTGGAAGATGCCAAGCTGTGGGGACCTCAAAAAGTGGGGAGAGAAGGGAGGAAATACTGAAGGTAGCAGATGTGCAGAATAATGGATTTCTTTCTCTCTCTCTCTCTTTCTTTCTTTCTTTCTTTCTTTCTTTCTTTTTCTTTCCTCATTAGGCTTCCCAGGCTGCTCTCAAACCGCCCAATTCCAGCTATCCTGTCAGCTTAGGCCTTCCAAACTGCTGCTATCACCAACTTTCCATTAGGTCGACATCCTGGTCTTCCTGCCTGGTCTTGAACTTTGTGCTGGAGAGTATCTTCCCACCGAGGCCTGCCCTCAACCAAAGTTTTCTGTGTTTTTCTTGGGGTCATAGTGGGGGCTTGCTTTGGTGACCAGCCTGGTCTTGAGATTATTGTTTCCAGCCATCATCTTATCTCGGCCTCCCCGATTGCCAAGGAGACAGGCATGAAATGCCCAACTGTTTCCGCTTCCCCTAAGGTTTCAGAGCCATACTCTCCCTTTCTCTAAGACAGTACCTGGGAGAAGCTAGCAGGTGTTCCCTGGGAAATGAAGCAGGTGAAGGGGTGGCACCCCAGCAGAGATATGTCCCTGAGCCAGGCCCTCCCCCAAGGGAGGGTCTTGCATGTGATTTCAGCTGTCCTCTCTGGGGTCCCAGGTAGTCAGAAGGGAGTGGACCTCGCATTGGGGCCCCAAGATGGGTGTGTAGGCCAGGTGCAGGTATCACACCTGTCATCTTGGTGCTCTTAGAGGTCAAGGCCAGAGGATGGCTGGAGCCCCTGGGTTCGAGACAAGCCTGCGTTCCTTGCCGAAACCTTACCTATATAAGAAGCCAAACAATGAGCCACGCACGGTGGTGCATGCCTGTCATTCTGGCCACTCAGTAGGCTGCAGCAGAAGGATTGCTGGAGCCCAGCCAGCAGAGGCCATGGTGGCCAAGAGCGGGACCCTGTGCTCCAGCCTGTGTGACAGAGTGGGACTCCAACTCAGAAAAATAATACCAACCACCACCACCACCACAACCACTGACCAGCCTCAGAGGCTCATCTTGGCATCCTAGCCGTTCAGAGGCCCAGACAATAGGATGTAATTAGCCAGCAGGTTCAGCACCAGCCTGGAACATGGGGCAAGACCACGTCTCGGCCATAAAATATAAATCTAAAGATTAGCCAGTCGGGGTGGTGCAGCCACTCTGGGTGCCGAGGTGGGGGAATCACCTGAGCCTGGCACGTGGAGTTCTAGGTGACCTTGAGCATGCCCCTGCCGTCTGGCCTGGGTGGCAGAGTGGGATTCCGACTCCAAATAATAATCACCACCACCAACACCACCACCATACATGCCACACAGCGTGAGGAGTCACCCACAGGGATGGAAGAGGAAAAGGCACTTTCCAGTCTATCTTTCAAGGGAGGTTTCAAAGGTGGCCACTGAACATGTCCCTCCAGTGCCTTCGGCCATGAGACCCAGAAGGACTGCTTCCACCCTCCACACTCATGCCCCACAGCAAAGATGTGTGTGAGCTCACAGAACAGACGGCCCTGAGCTAGGACGGATATTGGGCACAGTGTGATCAAGGCGGTCTGGCAAATTCACAGCAAGCCCAGGATCTGGACACCCTATCTGTCACCTTTGGGTGGGGGGAGGGCCCTGTCCTCTCCCTATCACTCCATCGTCCCCCACCCACGCAGACGTTTCCCTTAGGAGTAGTGAAAGCCTGTCATAATGCACGTGGGAGGTGTGTTTATTGTTGCTGGAGTCTCGGTCTGCCAGGCTGGGGCATGATGGCCCAATCGTGACTCCCTGGACCTCGTCCTATGGGGCTCAGGAGTCCTCTCCCCTCTGGTCCCAGGCAGCTGGGACTACGGGGGACACCATGCCTGACTCAATTTTGGGAACCTCTCCCCCAGATGAGGTCTGCCCATGTTACCCGGGCTGGTCTCCAATCCCTGGGTTCAGGCAGCCTGCCACATCGTCCGACCAGGGCATGGGTCTGATGGCTGTGTGCCACAGTTCTTGGCCTGGACTCACGCATTCTGTCTGTGGGGGCAATGTCAAGGAACACCACTGGACAGAGGTCACCACATCCTGTGTAGCCGGGACCATGGGTGACACCAAGCACAAGTCCAGTGTTTTCCTTACGGGGAGTGATGAGGTCTCACCACGTGGCCCAGGCTGGTCTTGAACTCCAGGCTCCAGCGGTTTCCCACCTCAGCCTGCCTAAGCCATAGCCTGATTTCCTGCCAATCCACCATCTTTTGGGAACTCTGGGTCAAAGGCTGAGGCCTTCTTCCCAAATGATCTCTGTCTGTTCACGATGATCCCAAGAGCATACACAAATGGATCCTCTTCTTTTTTTTTTCCTTTGTTCTTTTTTTTCTTTGAGTTGGAGTCTCACTCCATTGCCCAAGCTGTAGGGCAGTGACTTGCTCCCGGCCACTGTATCCTCGCCCCCCCCGGGGTCTGGTGAGCCTGTCCCCACCTTTTGAGGAGCCAGAATGACAGGCACCTGCCACCACAGCTAGCTCATTTGGGTTGTAGGGTAGAGATGACATCTCACCAAGGTGCCCAGGTGGTTCTCGGCTGGTGAACTCAGGTCAGCCAGTGATCTCAGCCTCACAAAGCCCTGGGATCACAAGGCTGAGCTCCCGAGCCCAGCCATGATTCTTCACTGAAAATGAACCAAAAGCCCTGGTGCGACAGCCCATGCCTGTAATTCCAGCAATCTGGAGGCTGAGGCAGGAGGATGGTTGGAGTTCCAGAGCCCAAGGCCTGTCAGGGCCACACAGGGAGACCCTGTCTCTGCACCCATCCAAACACGTGGTCTGGTGTCCAGGTGCCCATTGTCCCAGCCACACCGAAGGCTAAGGGGGGGATCACCAGAGCCAGAGCCTGCAATAATGAGGCTGGCGGTGAACACCGGTTGTGTCCCAGGCCCCAGCCTGGTCCACAGAGACAGACACTGTCTCCAAACACACCAGAATCGTACACAGATTCTCAACTGTGTGTGGTGTGTTCACAGAATGTCTGGCATTAGTGTCTGAAAAAATGAGATGGGGGAAGAAATGTCTCCAGGAGAGGGATGAGTCCCTGGTCTTTCTTGGTGGAAGTCCCTCATTGCCGAGTCGACAGGTCAGCCAGCCTGGGGTACATTTATCACCTCAGAGAGGAGGGCCAGCAGGAACCCGGGCAGGGGGCAGGAATTGGGAGGAATTGGGGCTGGAAGATGCCGAGCTTGGGATACCCTCACTTGTGTGGTTGGCAGGAGAGAAGAACTGAGACCAGAAGGATTGCAGGAAAATGAATTCTTTTTCTTTCTTTCTTTCTTTCTTTCTTTCTTTCTTTCTTTCTTTCTTTCTTTCTTTCTTTCTTTCTTTCTCTTTCTTTCTTTCTTTCTTTCTTTCTTTCTCTCTCTCTTCCTTCCTTCCTTTCTTCCTTCCTTCCTACCTTCCTTCCTTCCTTCCTTCCTTCCTTCTTTCCTTTCTTTTCTTTCCTCAGTAGGTTGCCAAGGCTTCTCTCAAGCCACCCAACTTGGGCCATCTTCTCATTCTGGATTTCCCAAACTGCTGCGATCACAGCCTTTCCATTTGGTCGACATCCTGATCTGCCTGCCTAGTCTTGAAATCTGTGCTGGAGGTAATCCTTCTGCCGACCTCTGCCCTCACCCAAGGTTATCATGGTTTTGCTTGGGTTCAAGGTGGGGACTTGCTATGTTGTCCAGCCTGGTCTCAAGTTCCCAGGCTACGGCTATTTTCCCATCTCAGCCTCCCCAAGTGCTGAGTTGACAGGCATGAGTCATCCTGCAGTATCCGCTCCCCTGAAGTTTTTAGATTCAGGACCTCCCTTTCCCCAGGGCAGCCCCTGGGAGGAGTGAGTGGGTCCACCCTTGGGATTGAGGTAGGTGGTGGGGTGGGCACACTGGCAGAGACACACCCATAAGCCTGGCCCTCGCCTGGTGGAAGGTTTGGCAGGCGACTCCAACAGCCCTCTCCAGTGTCTTGGGTCACTGGAAGGGAGCAGGCCTGGTTGTAGGCACCCAAGAGGGGTGTGGAGGCTGGACACTGCAGCTAATGCCTGTCATTCCAGCGATCTGGGAGGCCAAGGTGAGAGGATGGCCTGAGCCCCCGGGTTCGAGATCACCCCAGGCCCCGGCACTTTAGCGAGACCTCATCTCTACAAGAAGCCAAAGAAAATTAGTGGAGCATGGTAGCCCATGCCTGTTGATCGGCCACTCAGGGAGGAAATGGTGGGTGGACTCCGGAGGCCAGCCGGAGGAGTCTGCATTGACCAAGAGCACATCACTGCACTCCAGCCTGGGCAACAGAGCGGGACTCTGACTCAGAATAATAAAACAAACCGCCACCACAACAACCATAGACCAGGCTTCGGGGCTAAGCCTGACATTCCAGCCCTTTGGAGTCCAAGGCAAGTTGATGGCCTGAGCCTGTGGGTCCAATACCAGCCTGGGACACAGGACAAAACCTCATCTCAGCCATCAGAAATAAATCCAAAGATTAGCCGGGTGTGATGGCATAGGCCTGTGGTTCCAGCCCCTTGGGGATCTGAGGCAATAGGATCACCTGAGTCCGGCAGGTGGAGCCCACAGTGGCTGTGAGTGTGCCCCTGCACTCTGACCTGGGACACAGACCAGAATTCCAATTCCAAATAATAGTAATCACCTCCACCACCACCATCACCACCACTGCCACCAAGAATGAGGAGTTACCCTCAGGGATGGGAGAGAAAGAGGCATTTTCCTGATCTCTTGTTCACGGGAGTTTTCAAAGGTGGCCATCAGGCAAGTCTGTCCTGCACCTTCAGCCACACGCCCCAGAAGGCCAGACTCCACCCTCCACACTCATGCACCACAGAAAAGACATGTATTAGCTTGCGGAACAGACAGCCCCAAGCTACGGCATCTGTTGGGCACAGAGCAATCAAGGCAGTGCAGCAACACCACAGCTAACCCAGGCTCCAGTCACCCTATCTGCAACCTATGGGTGGGGGGAGGACCCCTTCCTCTCCAGATCACTCTGTCGTGTCCTGCCCACGTGGACCTTCCCTGTGGAGCCCAGGATGCCCATTGTGAAGCACGTGGGAGGCATCTTTGTTGTCCCCTGAGTCTCTGTTGGCCAGACTGGGTCACAGCGGCACGATCGTGACTCTTGGGGCCGCCAACTGGAGGATCAGGTGGTCCTACCAACTCAGTCCCTGAGCAGTAAGGAACCGGGTCCCACCAAGCCTGACTCAATTTTGAGGACCACTCGCTGAGATGAGGTCTGGCCATGTTGCCTGGGCTGGTCTCTGATCCCTGGGCTCAGGCAGGAGCTGATGGCCATGAGCCATGGTGCCCAGCCCGGAGTTGCACATTCTGTTGGTTGGTGAAATCAAAAGGAACAAGGTGGGATGGAGGCCACAGCATCCTGTGTAACAGGGACAACCGTCGTCACCACGTGGAACTCTAGTGTTTACATTCTGGGGAGCGATGAGATTTTGCTACGTGGCCCAGCCTGGTCTCAAACCCCCGGGTGCCAGCAGGTCCCATGCCTCGGCCTCCCAAAGCCACAGTCAGATTATCTGCTGATCTACCATTTTTCAGGAACTCTAGACCCAAGGCTGGGGCTTCCTTCCCAAATGATCTCTGTCTCTTCACGATGATTCCAACTCCATACAAAAATGGATGCTCTCTTTCTTTTCCATTTTTTCATTTTTCTCTTTGAGTTGGAGTCTCACTCCATCACCCAGGCTGGAGAGAGATGGCTCGCTCTAAGCCACTGCAGACTCGGCCCACCAGGCTCATCAAGCCTTTACCTGGCCTTCCAAAGTCTCAGAATGACAGCTGCATGCCACCACGCCCAGTTCATTTGGGATGGAGGGAAAAGATGAGGTCTCACCGAGGTGCCCAAGCCCAGCACCTTGATCTTTCATAAAAATTGAACCAGAAGAAAAGTGCAGCTGGCCACACCTGAAATCCCAGTGCTCTAGGAGGCAGAGGCGGAAGGATAACTGGAGCCCAGGAACCCAAGGCCAGCCCAGGCCACACAAGGTGACCCCATCTCTGCACCCATCCAAACAAGGTGTCTGGAGTTGAGGTGCCCGTCGTCCCAGTCACTCTGAGGACTGAGGCAGGAGGATCATGGAAGCCTGTGATGTTGAGGCTGGCAGTGAATGACAGTCGTTTCCCCAGGTCCCAGTCTGGACCACAGAGCTAGACCCTGTCTCCAAAAACATCGGAATTGTACACAGCTTCTCAACAATGCATGGTGG
>NW_007000895.1:0-414 GCF_000164805.1 Carlito syrichta | reverse complement strand
GAGGAGAGCACTCACTGTGTCACCCATCACAGAGGTGAACCAGTAGAGGGGCAGCCATCATAAAGGTGGGCCAGTCACAGGGACATAACTCCGAGGTACCAAGTCCCTGGGGCACTATTACAGAGGAGGGCTAGTCACTGTGGCACCAATAACATAAAAGGACTATTCACTGGAGAACACATTGTGGAGGGGGGCACTGATGAACATCAGTGAAGAAAACCATCACTGAGGCACACATCACTGAGGAGGGTGAGTCACTGGGACACTCATAACAAAGAAGGGTTTGTCACTGGGGCACCCAATATGGAGAAATACTTGTTACTGGGACACCCATTAAAGAGATGGACTAGTCACTAGGGCAGCCATTATGGAGAGAACCAGTTACTGGAGCACAAGTCACTGAGTTGACAAAGT
>NW_007000894.1:0-736 GCF_000164805.1 Carlito syrichta | reverse complement strand
GGGCAAGGACTGTAAAAGTCATGAAACTTGTAATTACAAAAGTTATAACCGCTCAGAGGGAGAGCAGGTGGCTATTCAATCTTCCAGTAAATTGGGCACTATCTACAGGAAAGCCACAGATCCCCCAAAGCTACCCACTGGGAAGCTAGGAGATAAGGGGAGGTACACCCTCCATTAGGTCTATGGAATATCATTTGGGAAGGTGTAGGAGCATTAGAATCCTTTTCACACCCTTCTCTAGGGGCTATGATGCTGTGGGTGAACATTAATGGGTCTCTATGTCACAGGTTCTCCAAGACATCCACAGGTGGTCCATAAGGAAGTCACAGCAGCCACAGCAGTCACGTGCAACATCTCCAAGAAAAGGATTTAAGCCAGGGCTCTGGGGGGCTACAATGCCACACTCATCTAGAGTGTAGGCCCACTACCTGTCTGGGGGGGGTGAACTTCTTAAATAAATCTTTTCTTCTCTCACCTCTGTGTGTCGCAATTCTTTGCAATTTACTCGGATCTCTGGGTTCCCAGTGCGCACCTCAGGCTTGCCAGCCCCAGCAGTGCTGCGCGCCCCCTTGGCCTATTCACCCTCACCCTGTCTGTCCAGTACCCTAAGAGATACCACTTCTAGAAACACAGTTGGAATTGAGGTAAACTTTTATTAGCTCACTGTCAGCCTCCAGGTCTGCTTGGTTTGAGTAGGAGCTATACTGATGTTTTAGTGGGATATGGTGGGTTCACC
>NW_007000893.1:0-645 GCF_000164805.1 Carlito syrichta | reverse complement strand
TGTCTCCAAAAGATTTCTAGTGATTATTATGCTAAACCGCAAATTGAAAGATTGTACTGTCCTAGTCTAAAATCTGATGGAGTTTTCCCTGGATTTGCCAAGGGATGGGATAGGTTGCCACTCGACCTGCAGTGGAAACGTTTGAATGCCTTTTAAAACCTTCCTAGCTGGGCTCGGTGGCTCAGCCTATAATCCGGTGCCTTTGGGAGGCTGAGGTGAGTGAATTGCCTGAGCCCACAGGTTCGAGACCCGCCTGGGCAGCGAGACCTCATCTCTACAATAAATCAAAAAATCAGCCAGGCGTGGTAGTGCGCACCTGTAGTTCCAGCTACTCGGAAGACTGAGGTGGAAGGATCGCCGGAGCCCAGCAGATCGAGGCTGCGGTGGCCGGGAGCAGCCACTGCACTCCAGTCTGGGCGACTGAGTGACACTCCAACTCAAAAAAAAAAAAAAAAACCTTCCTATAGGAAATTTATTTATGTCTAGCCTGTGCTAACTACCCTGCATCAATTATTTATTCTTTAGAGATTTTTCGATCCCATAATCATTTGGGGTGCTGAGGGGTGAAGGTCCGTCTTCTGTAATTTCTTCAGAGCTGATAATGGGCACAGTCCTGCCTAGCCAGAGATCGAAAATCTCTTGAGG
>NW_007000892.1:0-339 GCF_000164805.1 Carlito syrichta | reverse complement strand
CCCGGCCATCCCCGTGGCCAGGCCCCCGGACCCCCAGCCGCCCCGGAAACTGGTGGAGCGAGGCACAGAGATCCGGGAGCCCGAGCCGCTGGTGCCTGCATAGACACTGGCCGCACTGCTGGTTGGCCACAGGCTGGGTGGTGGGATGGAGCCCAGGGACCGGTAGTTGGAGGAGTAGGTGGTGGAGTGAGTGGTGAAGTTCATGGTGGCAGCAGAGGAGAGCCAGACAGTAGAACTCAAGTTCCATGATATTTAATTCTAAGGTCCATCACTGACTTGGAATTATCTCCTTTTACCATAGTGCTTAGATGTTTATATTTTTTAATAGGAATTTGTAAG
>NW_007000891.1:0-331 GCF_000164805.1 Carlito syrichta | reverse complement strand
AGGGATGGAATGGAATCGAGAAGAATGGTAAGGAGAGGAATGAAATGGAATGGAATGGAATTAAGTGAAGAGGGCTGGAATGGAATGGAATGGAATGAAATGGATTGGAGAAGAATGGGATGGAATGGAGAGGAATGTAGTGGTAGGGAGAGGATTGGAATGGAATGGAGAGGAATGGAATGGAATGGAGTGGAGTTTGATGGACTGAAGTGGAATGGAATGGAATGGAGTAGAGTGGAATGGAATGGAACGGAATGGAATGGAGTGGAATGGAGAGGAAAGGAAGGGAATGGAGAGGAATGGAATGGAATAAACAGGAATGTAATGTAAT
>NW_007000890.1:0-625 GCF_000164805.1 Carlito syrichta | reverse complement strand
TGATTTTAATCCCTCAGAGGTGAATAGCCAGTGACTACACCTTCTCTGTGTTTAGTGCTTACTTGTTTGTTCCTCCTTTGTGAAAGGTGACCCACTGACTGGTCCTCTTCCATAACGAATGCACTAGTGAATTATTATCTTCTCTTATGGGTGCTCCAGTGACTCACTTTCCTTTGTGATGTATGTCTTAGTAACTAACCACCATATGTGATAGGTGTCCCAGTGATTGAGCTTTTTCCTAAATGTGATAGGTGTCCCAGTGATTGGGTTTTTTTCTATAAATCAGTGACTGATATTCCTTTGTGATAAGTGCTGCTCCAGTAATTGTGCATCCTTCCAATTGATACTCCAATGAATGACCTTCCTCTGGAATTAATGTCTCTGTGACTGAACCTACTCTGTGATCAGTTCCCCTCCTCCTGACGAATGCCCCAGTGGCTAGACCTACTGTGGTTGGTGTGAACGGTGCTCCTACAAATGATTACCCAGTAACTTGATTTACCATTCTGTGATGGGTGCCTCAGTGACTAGCCCAACTATGTGATTTCTGTCCCTGTGAATAGACCTCCTTTGTGATGACTGCCCCAATGACTAACATGCCTCTGTGATAGATGGACAAAGATTG
>NW_007000889.1:0-621 GCF_000164805.1 Carlito syrichta | reverse complement strand
CAAGAGGGACAAACCCTGGCGGAGTCAGGACATCAGTCACAATAGGAGAACTACATTCCAGGATAGGCCTGACTGGGGCACCCCCTACGAGTGCATACCTGGGGAAGCAACAATCCCACACCTCCCCACTGAAGAAGATCTCCCTGATGATACAAGAGTGGGAGGGGAGGAAGGTAGCCCACCCACCTCCACTGCCCCAGCTCCTTCCCTGCTCTGGACACTGAGGAGAGAGCAGGAGAGAGCAGTAGAGAGATGACTAGAGGAACAATTACAGTGCCTGCAACAAGAGGGTAGGTTTTTTTTCTTTAATTTTCAATTATTTTTTAATTTTTTAAAATTTTTTGACTGTTGTTAGTTCATCTGTTTTTAAAATATTTTTCCTTTGTTCATGAACGTGTATGTGAGGGTTTGATATTTCTTTTTCTCTTCTTCTTTTATTTGTCATTTTCTGTTTATGTATGTATGTGAATGATTGAGTGTTCATCTTTCAATTTTGTTGTTGTTGTTGGTTTGTTTTGTTCTTTTGTTCTTCTGGGGTTTTTTTTATTTTCATTTTTTATAGTTTAACGTGTGTGTCAATATATGTGTGAGGGTTTGACCTGAATCTCTTTTGTTTTTTTT
>NW_007000888.1:0-339 GCF_000164805.1 Carlito syrichta | reverse complement strand
TATTCCAAGTTGTCATTTATGTAGAAGCATTATTTTGAATATGTGTTTTCAAATATTTGGCGATTTGCCAGGGTTCTTTCTGTTATTGATTTCAATTCAGAATGATTTATTATTCTAATCTTCTTTTATTATGAAGCGACATTTCTTAAAAAATAAAAAGGCAGTTATATTTTTCATGACGACTTTAAATTTAAGGTTAATGAGACCTCTGTTTAATGGTTCAGAATATAATCTATTTTGATCCATGGTTTGCAAACTCACATGGAGTGTTCTAGCAATGTCAATTAAAACATGTTGGTTGATAATGTTCTTAGTTTTTCTATCTGATTTGCTATTTTT
>NW_007000887.1:0-372 GCF_000164805.1 Carlito syrichta | reverse complement strand
CACTGGCTTACCTGATTATTCAGCTTGCTGATCCCATATCACAGGACTTTTTAGCTTCCAAACTCATGTGAGCCAATTTCTATAATAAATTCCTTCTTATATCTCTATCATTATCTATCTATCTATCTATCTATCTATCTATCTATCTATCTACCTATCTATCTTCCATCCATCTATCCATCCATCTTATTTGTTCTGTAACTCTGGAGACAGTTAAATAATACATGTAGCTACTCCATTCTTACTTAACCTTATTTGAATCAATAAGCATTTATGTCTAGGTGGGATATTCTTCTTCAAGTCTTCTGCAAACTCGGTGCCTTTTCTATGTCCTTGCTTTTCTTATCATGTATCTTCCATATAAAATATAAT
>NW_007000886.1:0-321 GCF_000164805.1 Carlito syrichta | reverse complement strand
ACTAGTTAAGTGAGCTACTTAAGTCAGTTACCAAGCTAGTTAGCTAATTAGCTAAGTCAGCTTCTTATTCAGCTAGTTAAATAGTTAGCTAACTATTTAATTCAAGTCAACTAGATAAGTAGCTAAGTTGGCCAGTTAAATCAGCTACCTAAGTAGTTAAGTCACCTACCTAATTCAGGTAGTTATGTCAGCTTTCTAAGTAAGTCACCTGGTTAAGACAGCTAACTAGTTAGTTAGCTAAAAGGTTTATGACAGCAGGTTGTCAGGTAGTCAGCTAGTTAACTAACTGGTTAAGCCAGCTGGTTGAGTCATCTAGTTTGC
>NW_007000885.1:0-606 GCF_000164805.1 Carlito syrichta | reverse complement strand
TAGTGATAGTTTGCCATGAGGCCCCAGGCTAGTCTCACACTCCTGGCCTGAAGTGATACTCCCACCTCGGAATCCCAAAATGCTAGGATGACACTGAAGAATCACTAAGTCTGGCTAATTATTTCATTTTATTTCATTTTATTTTACTTTATTCTTTTATTTTTTAATTTTGTAGAGATAGCATTTTGCTATGAGGCCCAGGCTAGTCTCAAACTCCTGGTTTCAAATGATTCTCTTGCCTCGACTTCCCACAGTGCTGAGATGCCAGGCAGGAACCACTAAATCTGGCTCTTTATTTTATTTTCCTTTATTTTATCTTTTATGTTCTATTATTTCATTTCATTTCATATTTTATTTTATTTTACTCTACAATTTTATTCTTTTCTTTTGTAGTGACAGGGTTTTGTTATGAGGTTCAGGTGAGTACTACAATCCTGACTTGAAGTGATTCTCCCACCTCGGCCTCCCAAAGTGCTAGAATCTAAGTCTGGTTAACTTTTTAAATTTTTTTAATTTTATTTTATTTTATTTACTTTATTTTTATTTTGTTATTTCATTTTAATTTATTTTATTTTACTTTACTATTTTATTTTTTTATTTTGTAGA
>NW_007000884.1:0-717 GCF_000164805.1 Carlito syrichta | reverse complement strand
CAAACCAGCTGGTTTCTTAGCTAACTAGTCAGCTGGGAACTCAGCTATCTGGTCAGATAACTAGTGGGCTCTCTCTGTTTCCATAAGTTTTAGCTAATTAGTTGGTTTGCTCTCCTGCAAACTGTTCAGTAAACTAGTCGGCTCACTTGCCAGCCAACAGGTTAACTAAATTGTCAGCTCGCTCACAGGTCAACAGGTCAGCTAACTTGTAGGCTTGCTCGTTAGCTGATTAGTTAAGTGAGCTCACCGGTCGGCTTGCAAACTGGCCAATTAGTTAAGGCAGCTCACATGCTGGGTCACTCACTGGATGACTAGTTAAGTCAGCTCACCAATTGGTTCATTCATTGGCTGACTAGTTAACTCTTCTGACCATTCAGCTCGCTCAATACTCAACTAGTCAGCTGACCAGTCAGATCACTCACCGGCTGACTAGTTAAATCAGCTGACCAGTTGACTCACTCGCTGACTGAATAGTTAAGTCAGCTGGCCAGTCAGCTCACTCATTGGCCAACTAGTTACATCAGCTCAACTGTTGGTTCATTCCCCAGATTACTAGTTAATTAAGCCTTCCAGTCGACCGACTAGCCAGCCAACTATTTAAGTCAGCTAACCTATCTGCCGACTATTCGGCCAACTTGTCACCTGATACGTTAGGTAAGCTAACTTGGGGGCCGACTAGTTAGGTCAGCTACCTAGTGGCCAAACTTGTCAGCCAAC
>NW_007000883.1:591-3829 GCF_000164805.1 Carlito syrichta | reverse complement strand
ATTCTAGAAGAGGTCAGACACTGGGGCATTAATTATGGAGAAGAAACTCTCACTAATGCAAACATGACTGAGGAGAGCAAGTCTCTGGGACACACATCATAGAGGAGGACCAGTCACTAGGGCACCCATAATAGAAGAGGAGCAGTTACTGAGGCACTAATTATGGAGGAGGTCCAGTCATTGGGGTAATCATTACTGACAAGAGTTAGTCACTGGGACACACATTACAGAAGAAAGCCAGACACTTTGGAACCAATCAAAGAGGAGGTCTGGTCAGTTTGGAATCCATTATGAATGAGGTCTAGTCACTGTGCTGCCAATTACAGAAGAGGGTCAGTGACTTAGGCACCCAACACTTAGGAGGACCAGTCATTGGGGTGCTCATCATAGAAAAGTGCCAGTCACTGGGTCACATATTATATAGGAGGGTCATTAACTGGGGCACTCATGACAGAAGAAGGCTACTTTCTCAGTCACCCATTTTATAGAAGAGTTAGTCACCGATACAATCATCAAAGAGGAGAATCAGTCACTGGATCGCCCAACTCAGATAATTGCCTGTCACTGGGGCACATATCACAAAGGAGAACCAGTCATTGAGGCATACAACACAAAGGACAGCCTGTCACTGAGGCACCCATCATAGACGATGGTCAGTGACCAAACACCCATTAGGAGGGCCCAGACACTGTGGTTCTGGTCACAGAAGGACATTAATTGAGGCAGTCATTACAGGGGAGGCAACTTCTGTGTAATATCCAACATCAAACAGGACTAGTCACTGGGGTACCTATCATAGAGGAGGCAATACACTCTCTTAGGCACCTGTCAAATAAACGGGCCAGTCACAGAACCACGCATCACAGATTAGGGTCAGTTTCAGGAGCAGCCATCACAGAGGAAACAAAGTTAGTGTGGTACTCATCACAGTGGAGGCTTAGTCATGGGGCACCTATAACAGAGGAGGCACTGCAGTAACTGAGGCACCTCAAGAGGCAGGCCAGAAACTGAGACACTCATCACAGATGAGGACCAGTCAATAGTTAACCCATATCAGGGGAGAGCTAGACACTAGTGCACCCATCACCAATGTGGGCTAGGCACTTCAGCACCCATCACAGAGGATTACCAGTCACTGGGTCATCCATTATAAAGGAGGGCTAGTAATTAGAGTGCCCATTCCAGAGAAAGTCAAGACACTGCAGCATTCATTTGAAGGAGGCTAATCATTGGGAAACTCATCACAGAGGAGCCCCAGTAACTGGGGTACCCATCAAAGAAAAGGACTAGTTATTTTGGTACCCATGACAGAGGAAGACCAGTCCCTGAGGCATCCATAATTGATATCAGATCACCACTGAGGCACACATAATGGAGCATCACCAGTTCTGGGTCACCCATCACACAGGAGGTCTAGACACTGCAGTTCCCTACAATAGGAGAGCCAGTATGTAGTATCCACTATGGAAGAAGGACAATTACTAGGACACTCATGATAGAAGTGAACCAGTTAATATAGCACACATTATAGAGGAGGGTCAGTCACAAGAGCACCATTAGGGAGGAGAGTCAGTTACTGGGATACCCATTGCAGTTGTTGGCTAGTCCCTGGGGACCCATAATGGAGGAAGCCCAGTAAATGGGACTTCCATGGAAAATGAGGTCCAGTCACTGGGAGAACCATTTTGGAGGACAGTCAGTCAGATTCAGTGATCACAGAGACCAGCTAATCTCTGGTTCACACATAACTGAAGAGGAGCAGCCTCTGAGGCACCCATCTGAGAGGACAGCTTGTCAATGGGGCTCCCCAAATGGAGGAGGGTCAGTCACTGTGTCATTCATTATGGAGGAGGACCTGTTACTGTAATGACCATAACAGAAAACAGCCAGTCACTGGGATGCATGTCACAGAGAAAAAGCAGATCCAGGGGTACCCACCACAAAGAAGGCCTGACAACTGAGACACCAAAAATAGAGGAGATGTCATTGGGGCATCCATGATAGAGGAGGTCCTGTCACTGGAGCAAACATCACAGAGGAGAATCACTGTTTCCCACATCACATAGGAGAGTCAAACACAGGGACACCAATTACTTAGGAGGGCCAGTCACTAGGGCATCTACTATGGATGAGAGTCTGTCACTGGAGTATTGATCAAAGAGAAGCAGTAGTCAATGGGGGCATATAATAAAGATGAGGACCAGTCAATGGAGAACATTATAAAGAGCATAGCCAAGAATGGTACACACATCTGAGAGGAAGGGTACTCACTGGGGTACCCATTATAGAGGAGAGCCACTCATTGGGACAACCATACAGAGGAGAGTCAGTCACAGGGAAACCCATCACAAAGAGGAACTAGTCATTGTGTCACCCATCTCAAAGGAGGGCTAGTCACTGAGACATCAATTATGGAGGAAGCTTCAGTACTGGAACATCCATCACAGAGGAGAGTTAGTGCCTAAGTCACTCATTTTAAAGGAGGCCATTTTACTATGATAACATAGAAGAGGGATAATCACTATGACACCCATCACAAAGAATGGCCAGTCATTGGGCACCAATCACAGAGGAGGCACAGTCGCTGGGGGGCACATATTATGGAGGAGGCCCAGTCACAAGGACACCCTTTAGAAAGGAGGACAATTCATTGGGGCACCCATCATGGAGGAGGCTTTTTAATATGAACACACATTACAGAGAAAGGATTTGAACTACAGTAGTCATGGAGGAGCAAAAATAAAAAAGGAGTTACAGTCACAGGGGCACCCATAATGCAGGTGGGCATGACACTGTGCCACTAATATGTAGGAAACCCAGTAACTAATATATCAATCAAAGAGAAAGTTAAGTCACTGGTGCACTCATCAGAGAAGAGGACTAGTGATTGCCATTCGGGGGGCTAGTAGAAGGCTCTATATGACCAACCTCTAATTGTTGTTAAAATAGTTTTTTGACTGCCTTAGCTTTTCTGAGGGCCTGGGCCATTGTTCCACCCAAACCAGTTTGTCGTCTCTCCAGGCAATCAGTCTTGAAAACAGTGGCCTCTAAGGCAAATTTGAATAACCAATACCTGATTTGCTAGTTTTCTTAGTTATTTGGACAGGTTCCTGTATTCCTTTCCCGTCTTTACCAAGTCCCTTAAAGGGGTCATAGCCCATCTACAGCATTTGTGCTGAGACTTTATCATTGGGGCTACAAAAAATGTGCCCATTTGTGAAAGGGTATCTCTTCCCAA
>NW_007000883.1:0-571 GCF_000164805.1 Carlito syrichta | reverse complement strand
ACCCATTATTGAGGTGGCCCATGAAGTGGGACACCCATCACAGAGAAGAGCTAGCCAATAGGTCAACATTAGTGCCAGACAGTGGGGCACTAATTACAAAGGAGTACCAATTATTAGAGCTCTCATAATAGAGGAGAGCCAGCCACTAGGACATCCATTATGAAGAAGGCCCTGTTACTGGGGAAATTATCACAGAGGATTGTCAGTTACTGGGGCACATGTTATAGAGGAGGACCAGTCACAGGGACACACATCACAGAGGAGAGCCAGACACTGGGCCGTCAGTTATAGAGAAGGACCAGTCACAGGGACATCCATAATAGAGGAGGGCTGGTCATCAGGAAACCCATTATGGAGGAAACCCAGTCACTATGACAAACATCACAAAGGAGAGCCAGTAACACATAACAGAGCAAAGTCTGGTACTGGGACACCTGGCACACAGGAGAGTCAGTCAGTAGGACATCCATTATGGATGAGGTACTGTCACTGAGGTGCTGATCACAGAGGAGTGTCAGTCACAGGGGCACATGGTATAGAGGAAGACCAGTCACTGTAGTACACATCACAG
>NW_007000882.1:0-6452 GCF_000164805.1 Carlito syrichta | reverse complement strand
TTTCATATTTCATTTATTTCATTTTTCATTTCTCTTCATTTCATTTTTCATTTTATTTTTCATTTCCTATTTCATTTCATATCTCATTATATTTCATTTCATTTCATATTTCATTATATATTTCATTTTTCATTTCATTTTTCATTTATTTCATTTTTCATTTCTCTTTTCATTTTTCATTTTATTTTTCATTTCATATTTCATTGTATTTCATTTCATTTCATATTTCACGTTCCATTTCATATTTCATTTCATTTTTCATTTATTTCATTTTTCATTTCTCCTTTCATTTCATTTTAGTTTTCATTTCATATTTCATTATATTTCATTTCATATTTCTCTTTTCATTTCTCCTTTAATTTCTCATTTCATTTTTCATTATATTTCATTTCATATTTCATTCCATTCCATATTTCATTTCATATTTCATTTCATACTTCATTTCATACTTCTCATTTCATTTCTCATTTCACATTTCATTTCACTTCATTTCACATTTCATTTCTCATTTAATATTTAATTTCATTTCATGTTTAATTTCATTTCATATTTCATTTCACTTCATTTCACATTTCATTTCATATTTCACATTTCATTTCATATTTCACATTTCATTTCATATTTCTCATCTCAGCTCACATCTCATCTCAGCTCACATCTCATCTCACATCTCACATCCCATCTCACATCCCGTCTCACATCCCATCTCACATTTCATTTCTCTCTCTGTCACCTGGGCTGTAGTGCAGTGGCACACTCACGGCCACCCCAGTGTCAAACACCAGGGCTCTGGTGATCCTTCCACCTCAGCCTTCCAAGTAGCCAGAACTACAGGTGCATGTTACCATGTCCGGCTAATTTGTTGATCTCTTGTAGAGATGAGGTCTCACCACGTTGCCCAGGCTGGTCTCAAACCCGAGGACTCCAAAGTGCTGGGATTACAGGTTTGAGCCACCGCACCTGGCTTGCCTTTTATTAATCATTATGACATATGCAGCTTAACTCACAGTTACAAATGCTTCATGAGGCTTTTGTAGGGGGAGGCAAGGAGTCTCACTCTGTTTCCCAGACTGGAGTACAGTAGCACAGTCACGCTCCCCACAGCCTCGACCTTGTGGACTCAGCCGATCCTTCTGCTTCAGCCTCCCAAGTAGCTGGGACTAGAGGCACCCACCACCACACCTGGCTGATTTTTAAAATTTTGTTTTTATAGAGATGAGGTCTCACTGTGTTGCCCCGACAGGTCTCAAACTCCTGGGCTCCAGTGATCCTCCAACTCAGCCTCCCAAAGTGCTGGAGTGACAGGCATGAGCCACCACACCCAGTCATGAAGGCTTTTTATGGCTGCACAGCGTTCTAACTCAGGGACCAGCAATTTTTTTTCTGTAAAGAGTCAAATGATACACATTTTAGGTTCTGTGAGTCATAGGGTCTGTACTAGCAAACTCTTCCGTTGTAGTGTAAAAGCACCTTTGAGTGTTAGATAAAGGAGCAGGGTCTGAAATATGAATTTAATATAACTAACATAATTTATGTGTCTTGTGTAATATTACTTTCGGGTTTTTTCCCTCCAAAACACATAAAATGTTTTTTAAAACCTTAGGTCACAGACTAACAAATACAGGCAGCTGCCTTTGTCCCGCAGGCCTATGTTTCCGGACCCCGGTCTAACAGGTCATTGAATCAAACTTATTCTCCCATTGTCAGAGAGGTAAATATTCCTTCTTTGTTTGCTACTTATAAATGGCACAGACATCTGGCTATTTTTACGTGTGCAGAATTTTGTTAGTGTGGACATTCTGGCCAGGCACGGTGCCTCATGCATAATACTCGGGGGCTGAGACAGAAGGGACGCCTGAGCCCAGGTAGGCCAGGCTGTGGTGTGCCACTGCACTTGAGCCTGGGCTTAAATAAGGAAATAAAGACATAAATGGGACTTTTGTTTAAGTATATGACCGTTTTGCTCTTCGTACAAACTGTCAAGTTCTTTTTAGATATGCATGATATAGTTCTCCGATATCGTATGCTCTTGCCAGCAATCTATCTAAATATCTTTTACCAAACCCTCAGCAGCATTCACAACACAATGGCACGAAAGAAACCTTTAACTATATAAGTGAACGTTATCTCCCTGCTTTAACCTCACTGGTAATCAGAAATAGAAATCGGTCGCTTTCCAACATATCCAATAAACAGCATTTTGTCTCTTGTGAATAGTGTGTACCTAACTTATCTTTTTGCCTACTTGGTTCTCATTCGTTTTTTCCCTAGGGATTTATATGAGTTCATCATAATACTATTAAGGATAACTACTCTTTGCTATATTTGTGACTTTTCCCAGTTGACTTATTTTTACCAATTTGTACATAAACGGCTTTAAAAAATTCTCCAGGGAATGATGAGACTCTTTTCCATGTCATGCTACTGAGGTTTGCTATTTGTGTCCAGTTTTGTCTGGCTTTTTACAGAGTTGCCTCTTCTCTACTCACACGAATGCCCGGTTCGTACGGCATGAGCCACACTGCTCTCTGTGCCCCACTCCCAGAGAGCCAGCCGACCAAAGCAGACCGCGTCTCCTCCTCCTCCTCAACTTGCGATGAGTCCCTCTGGCCTTTGTTTTTATATGTGGGTCTGTTCCTCGGTTGTACCTTTCCTTGGTACTATTATAATCCTGTTGCAGCCCTAATGATCACGGCCCGTCTGCCATCACTTTTCTTTTTATGTTTCTCAGCTCCTCTTGAATATTTATTTCTCCCAGTGAACTGAAGAGTTTGATACAAGCTTGTCCCACCTTTAAAAAAAGTTGAGATTTTATATTAGCTGAATTAAGAAAAATTAATGGTAGCTCAGTACCCAGCAGAATGGCATGCTTGTTTCTATAGCCTCTTTGATAACTCTCAGCAGTGTTTGTAGTTTGCTTTTCTCTAAGAAACTGATGTGTCTTCAGGGTGGGTAGAGCCTGTTTGGAACGGAAGAACGTTTTAAATACAGCAAAACCACCATTCCTCGGAAGCCTCCAATTTAGGTTCTAGAGAAATTAAGACCCCGAGTGATGACATCCTGTCCCTGTAGATTGGCCTGTTCTGGATGTCCCATATAAATGGAATCCCTGGCTGGCTCTTCCCACAGAGCATGTTTTGGGTGTCTCCAGTGGTGTGGCGTGTGTCCCTGCTCCACTTCTTTTTACGGCTGGGTGCTCTCTACTGCTCGCACATCCTATCGCTCCCAACTGTCTGCCGATGGGCATTCCGGCTGCCTCTGCCTTCTGGCTCTGGTGAGCAGTGCTGCAGTGAGAGTGCGTGCTATCTGTTTGAGTGCCTGTGGGCAACTTTGTGGGGTGTTTACTCAGGAGGGAAGCTGCTGGCTCATGTGATAATTCTCCGTATTCTTGAAGACCCACCAAGCTTTTTTTCTGCACCGGTGGAACCATTTATGCTCCCACCAGCAGTCTGTGAGCGCTCCGTTTTCTCCACATTCTTGCTGTCACTCGTTATGTTCCGTTCTTAGAAAAAAATGGGCTGCATGTGGTGGTTCATGCCTGTCATCTCAGCACTTTGGGAGGCTGAGGAGAGGGGGTTGCACGAGCCAGGAGTTCAAAACCAGCCTGGGCAACACAGTGCTCTACAAAAAATGTGAAATAGCCAGGTTTGGTGGCGTGCACCTGTAGCCCCAGCTTCTCGGGAGGTAGGGCGGAAGGATCGCCTGAGCCCTGGAGGTCGAGGCTGTGGTGAGCCATGATCGAGCCACTGCACTCCATCCTGGGCATCAGAGTGAGGCCCCGACTCCACAAAAAAAGATGTAGCTCCTCCTTGACTCTGAATCCTGATTTCAACCTGCCTCTCAAGTCCGTGGAGCGTCCTTTTGGTAATTTCCTCTCGTGAGTCCGGTAATGAAACAGGGTAACCCTTCTGAGATCTTTCTGCTCCTGCTGCAGCCTTCCACTCCTCCAACTGAGAGCTCCTGAGCAAGACTGGTCAGCTGAAGCTATTCCTGTTTCTCTTCGTGCTCACAGTTAGCCCCCCTTTCACGAGCCTGCCCCCTCCCTTCCTTGCCTCCAGTCCCCAAGAATCCCCGTAACAGCGTCTTGACGTGGGAGCTCCGTGCAGACATAGCAGTGCCATTCCCAAGCCTTGCGTGATGCCCTGGGTAACCAGGGAGGGGAGGGGTGGTGGGTGGTGGGTGGTGGGTGGTGGTGACAGCTGAGTGGGGACTAGTGTTTCTCCAGGGTGGATGCTGTATCTGATTCATGCTTTTATCCCCATAACTCCTAGAGCAACTATGATCCCAGCTCTTGAACCGTAGGGCTTCAAGGCATCAGTACCGTGTTTCCCTCCGGTAATCCCTTCCCATGCTCTGAAATTCAAAACTTTTTCCAGGACGGCTCTGGTCTGGCTCAATATGTCAGTGTTAATGTCAGGGACTCCAGATGTTCACTAGAGATGAGTGGGTCACATAAATCCTTTTTTCTTTTTGAACTGAGGATCCGCTCTATCACCCAGGCTGGAGTGAGTGTAGTGGCACCATCTCGGCCACCACAGCCTCGACCCTCTGGGCTCCGGCAGGCCTTCTCCCTTAGCCTTCCAAGCAGCCATGAAGTCCTTTTGACTGGGAGCTAAGTGGCCACTGGTGCTGGCCGCCTTGGGGTCATATGGGTGTCACCCTTAGAGCTAGCGGTGCATGTCCCACACTGAGGCCTGTGTGCTAAAGGTGACACCCACAGAGTGGGTGTGTGTTTTGTGAGGCTATGGCTGCAACTGCCCAATTCTTTCCTCTTCCCAGAATAAATGCCACTCCTCAGGTCCAGCCAATGACCTGACACCTCGTTAAGAGCAATTGGAGATGACACAGTGACATTAGTGCTGTGGAGGTTTTGGTTGTGTGTTTTCTGTAGGAGATTGCATAAACTTGGGTTTCTTTACAGGCGCCAAAGAACGTTCTGAAATCTATGAAGCATTTGAAAGCATCTACCCTATCCTGAAAGGCTTTCAAAAGGCCTGAGCCCGGTCTTCACCGTCCCCCCCATGGTGCCGGCTGAACCACGTCCATCAGCCAAGCACGGCCACGGCTGGGTTCTTCTCCCTTTCTTTGATTGTTCGGAAGACACTGTTACTTATTAGAGAATGAGTCTGTACAAGTAACCATGGCTAGGAAGTGAAGAAGACTTCTCATAGAAAATGACTCTCGTATGTCATGGAAAAATAAACTATACATTTATTTCAGAATATGAGATGTGCAGGGCCTTGCTAGAATGGCATTTTCACATCATTGAAACTCAATGCTCTGCTTCGGTTTAGTAACACAGTGGCCTATGTCCCTGAATATACATGGCAACAGACAGACCTTTCAAATCACTGTAGAAGCGAGATATGATCTGTGATGTCCTCCAGCAGGACAGGAATCAACGTGTCTTTTCGTGCCTTTTCAAATGTCTGATGACCCTTGTGGCATTAGGTGCAGGCCCTGTGGGAATGCAAATGAAATTAACCTAAACTTCAAGAAACCCCTTTGAAGTGATCAGAGGAAATGACTTTCGCTTACATCTTAAGCCTTCAGGCATCACTCAAGTCCAGTGTAAGCTCTGTTTTGAGTACCAGACACAGCATCTTTATCTCGTGCTTGGTGTGCAATCTCGTGTGACTAGTGCTTGGTGTGCAATCTCGTGTGACTAGCCCAACAGCCCGGGTAAGCCTCGGGCCTGGCCAGGCTGCAGGCCCCGGGGGTGGGCGACGGGGCGGGGCTGGCAGTGGGGACACAGGCCTTGGCGTCGTGGGTGACGCCTTTGTCGCAAGCGGGGAGCCCCCTGGCGCCCCCCCGGCCCGGCAGGGAGGGTGTGTGGGGGGTCCGGCTGGTGCTTTAGGACTGAGTCGCTGGGCAGCGCCTTCGGAGGTCCGAGGACCACCCAGAATAACCGGAGTCGCGAGTCACGCCGTCACTTGCTCCAACAACCTTCCACAACCTTCCCAAACCGCCGCCTCATCCACCCCAACCCCCGCCCCCCCAACTTCCACCCGGGTCAGGGCCCGGGGAGGGGCCTGGGGGGGAGGGGAGGTGGGGGCCACTCGGAACTCCAGAAATTCGCCGCCCTTGGGGCGTTGGAGCCCCCTAGACAGGCCCACTTCTGTCCCGGGATCGCATTCGTTCCAGGAGCGGTCCGGCCGGGCGGGGCCGGGGAGGCCTGAGCCCACAGGTTCGAGACCAGACCCTGTCTCTACCGTAAATCAGAGCATCCGCCGGGCTGGGGGCGCGCCCGGGGCTCCAGGTACTCGGGAGACAGGGGCGGGAGCACCGGCCGAGCCCAGCGGGTGGAGGCCGCGGGGCCGTGAGCTGCCCTGCCCTCCCGCCCGGGCGACGGCGAGACTCCGACTCACACACACTCGGGAAACGGGCACGGAGGGGCGACGGAGCCCGCCCAAGCCACGCCGCGCTCGAGCCGGGGCCGAGACCCGGCAGCC
>NW_007000881.1:0-839 GCF_000164805.1 Carlito syrichta | reverse complement strand
TACGTCAGATGGGCAGCCAGGTGTCTCACTAGTTATTTCAGCTAATTAATTCAGCTGGCATGCTAGGAAACTAGCTAGCTAAGTCAGCTTGGTATGTCAGCTAGCTAGCTAATTAAATGAGGTAGTTAACTCAGCTAGCTAGCCAGCTTGCACGCTAGGTAAATAGCTAGTTATGTCAGCTGTCTAGCAAGTTGGCTACCTAGTTAAGTCACCTAGTTAAGTCAGATGACTACCCAGCTGGCTAGCTAGGTAGCTAGGCAATTAAGTCAGGTGGCTAGACAGCTGGCCAGCTAGTTAAGTCAGCTAATTTAGTCAGCTGGCTAACCAACTGGTTAGGTAGTTATGTCAGCACGTTAATTCAGTTGTGTAGCCAGCTGGCTAGCTAGTTTAAAACCTATTTACGTCAGATGGGCAGCCAGGTGTCTCACTAGTTATTTCAGCTAATTAATTCAGCTGGCAAGCTAGGAAACTAGCTAGCTAAGTCAGTTTGGTATGTCAGCTAGCTAGCTAATTAAATGAGGT
This sequence comes from Carlito syrichta, assembly GCF_000164805.1. Lineage (NCBI taxonomy): Eukaryota > Metazoa > Chordata > Mammalia > Primates > Tarsiidae > Carlito > Carlito syrichta. The sequence continues at coordinate 317 of NW_007000881.1, read as the reverse complement.
AGTTAAGTCAGCTAGCTAGCCAGCTTGCAAGCTAGGTAAATAGCTAGTTATGTCAGCTGTCTAGCAAGTTGGCTACCTAGTTAAGTCACCTAGTTAAGTCAGATGACTACCCAGCTGGCTAGGTAGGTAGCTTGCTATTTAAATCAGCTGGCAAGACACCTAACTACCTAGATAACTCACCTAGTTAATTCAGCTAGATAGACAACTGGCCTGCTATGTAGCAAACTAGTTAATTAAACTGGCTAGAAAGCAGGGAAGGTAGTTAAGACAGCTAGTTAAGTTATCTGTTTAGCAAACAGGTTATCTAGGTAGTTAGG
>NW_007000880.1:0-876 GCF_000164805.1 Carlito syrichta | reverse complement strand
TAGCTGATTAACCAGTTATCCAGCTGTCTAAACAACTGACTAAACTAGCTCACTCCCTAGCAAGCCAGCTGACTAGCTAGCTGACTTAACTAACTGACTTAACTAGCTAGCTACTTAGCTAGTCAGATGACTTAAATAGTTAGCTAATTTGCTAGCTATGTAGATTGCCAGCTGATTTAAATAATTAGCTAACTCGCTAGCTACGTGCTAGCAAGCTGACTTAAATAATTAGCTATTTAGCAAGCTAGCTGACTTAACCGGCTAGCTAGCTAACTAGTTAGCTTACTTGTTATCTAACGTGCTAACTAGGTGACTTAATTATCTGACTTAACTCATTAGCAAACGATCTACCTAGCTGACACAATCAGCTGACTTAACTCGTTAGCTAACTAGCTATCTAACTGACACATTCAGCTGAATTAACTCATTAACTAACTAACTAGCTGGCCTACTCAATCAACTGACTCAACCAGTTTGCTAACTAGCTTGCTAGCTGACTACAACCAGCTGACTTAACCCATTAGTTACCTAGCTAACTACCTGAATCAACCTGCTGACTTAACTCATTATCTAACTAGCTAGCTAGCTGTCTTAACCAGTTGACAAAATTAGAAAGCTGACGTAACTAGCTTACTTAGCTAGTTGACTTATCTAGTTAATTAGCTGATTTAGCTGGCTGACTTAACTAGTTAACTAGCTGACTTAATTCCCTGAATTAAATAGTTAGGTAACTATTTATCTAGCTGAATAACTAGCTGACTTATCTGATTACCTAACTAGGTTGCAGACTTAAGTAGCTGACTTATATAGTTAGCTAACTAGTGAACTAGGTGACTTAGCTAGCTAGCTGGTTAGCTAGATGACTTAGCTAGCTGA
>NW_007000879.1:0-1137 GCF_000164805.1 Carlito syrichta | reverse complement strand
AGCTAGTTAAGTCCATACATTACGTCAAATGTCTAACCACCTGGCTAGCTAGATAAAAAGCTAGTTACATCAGATGGTCAGCCAGCTGGCTCACTAGTTATTTCAGCTAGTTAAGTCAGCTGGATAATTAGGAAGCTAGCTAGTTAAGTGAGCGAGATATGTCAACTTTCTAGCTAGTTAAGTCACCTAGTTATGTCAGCTATATGATAGCTAGCTAGGTAGCTAATGAGTTAAATAACTCTTTAAGTTAGCTGGCTAGCTATGTAGCTAACTTATTAAGTCAACTAGTTAAATCAGCTGGGTAGTTAATTAAGACTATTAGTAAAGTCAACTGGCTAGCCAGTTGCCTAGCAGGATAGTTAGCTAGTTAAGTCAGCTGGCTAGCCAGCTGGCTAGCTAGTTAAGTCACCTAGTTAAGTCAGTTGGTTGGCCAGCATGTAAGCTAGGTAGATAGGTAGTTAAGCCAGCTGGCAAGCCAGGGGGCTCTTTAGGTAGGTAGCTAGTTAAGAGAGCTGGCTAGCCATCAGGCTATCTAGTTATGTCACCTAGTTAAGTCAACTGGCTAGCCAGCTGACTAGCTAGGTAGTTAGCTAGTTAGGTCTGCTGGCTAGCAAGCTGGCTACTCCGTGAAGTCAGCTAGTGAAGACAGGTGGCTAGGCTGCTGACTAGCTATGTAGCTAGGAAAGTAAGTCTGCTGGCTAGACAGCTGGACAGCTAATTAAGTCAGCTAATTTAGTCAGCTGGCTAGCTAGTGGCTAACTAGTTAAGTTGGCTGGTTAAGTCAGTTGTCTAACCAACTGGATAGCTAGTTAAAAAGCTAGTTACATCAGATAGGTAACCAGATGGCTCACTTGTTATTTCAGCTAGTTATGTCAGCTGGCTTGCTAGGTGGCTAGCTAGTTAAGTCAGCTAAATATATCAGCTAGCTATCTAGTAAAGTCAGTTAGTTAAGTCAGCTAGATATATGTTAGCTAAATAGGTAGCTAGCTAGTTAAAACAGCTTAAGTCAGCTGACTAGCAAGGTAGCTAGATAGTTAAATCAGCTAGATATGTAAGCTGGTTAGCTAGTTAAGTCACTTAGTTTAGTCAGCTGTCTAGACAGCTGCATAGCAGGATAGCTAGCAAGTTAAGTCAGCT
>NW_007000878.1:0-383 GCF_000164805.1 Carlito syrichta | reverse complement strand
TTTTTTAACCCTTTCTGTAATTCTGTTGTTCAAAGATTAGGAGATGGCTTTTATTTCTATTTGTTCAATCTCCTATTCTTCCTTATGTAGATCCTCTGATTTTGTTCAATTCTGAAGCTGGACTGGGGATGGGGGCCTATGCTTTTTGCAGTTTTGAGAATTAATTAAGGGGGGAGCTGTGATTCAGAAGCTATCTTCGGATCCCAGTATCTACTGACAGGTGTGTAGGCCTCCTAGAACCCAGTACCCACTGCGTACATGCAATGGGGGTGTCTGTTTGCCCCTTGAAAGCAAAATGAGATAAGAAAAGGGAAAATAATGGAAAAAGGAAGGTGGCTAGAGAGAGAAGAAGAGGGAAAACAGTCATATCAACTTACAAATAA
>NW_007000877.1:0-540 GCF_000164805.1 Carlito syrichta | reverse complement strand
CTGGCTAGTTGGCTAGCCAGCTGACTTAACTAGTTAGCTACCTGGTTGGTTAGACAGCTAACCAGCTGGCTTAACTAGCTAGCTACCTTTCTGACTAGGTGTCTAGGGAACCAGCTTGCTAGCTATTGGGCTGGCCAGCTGTCTAGCCAGCCGGTTTATATAGCCAGCTGACTGGCTGGAGAGTTGGATAGCCAGCCGGCTTCACTAGCCAGCCACCCTGCTGATCAGCTGGCTAGCCAGCCTGCTTAATTAGCCGGCCACCTACATGACCAGCCTGCTAACCAGTCATCTTAACTTACGAGCCACCTAGCTAACCAGCTGGTGAACCAGCTGACTTAACTAGTTGACTTAACTAAATAGCCATCCAGCTAGCTAGCTGGCTTAACTAGCTAGACACCTAGCTAGACAGCCAGCTAGCCAGCTCACTTAACTCACATACTTAGCTAGGAAGCCAGGTAACCAGCTGACTTAATTAGCTAGCTACCTACCAAGCCAGGTGGCTAGCCAGCTGACTTACCTTGCTGACATAACTAGCTAGGC
>NW_007000876.1:0-302 GCF_000164805.1 Carlito syrichta | reverse complement strand
AATCCATTCCATTGCATTCCAATCCTCTCCATTCCCTTCCACTCCAATCTACTCCATTCAGTTTCTCTCCATTCCACTCCATTCCCCTCCTTTCCATTTATCTTCATTCCATTTCTCTCCTTTCCATTCCTCTCCATTCCACTCCATTCCATTCCTCTCCATTCTTCTCCATTCCATTCCATTACCCTCTATTCCATTCCATTCTATTCCACTAAACTCCACTCCTTTCTATTCTACTCCACTCCACTCCATTCAATTTCTCTAGATTTCATTCTATTCAGTCCCATTCCATTCCTCTCCTT
>NW_007000875.1:0-304 GCF_000164805.1 Carlito syrichta | reverse complement strand
CTGGGTCTGGCAGTTCTAGTCCACGGTGGCTGTGAGCATGCCCCGGCATTCTAGGATGGGTGACAGAGTGGTATTCCAACTCCAAATAATAATAATCACCACCACCAACACCACCACCACCCTTGACACACAGTGTGGTGTCACCCTCAGGAATGGAAGAGGAAAAGGCATTTTCCAGCCTGTCCTTTGAGTGACATTTCAAAGGTGGCTAAGGGCACGTCTGTCGTGCACTTTTGGCCACCTGCCCCAGAAGTCCGGCCCCAAACCTCCACACTCATGCCCCATGACAAATATGTGTGTGAGT
>NW_007000874.1:0-304 GCF_000164805.1 Carlito syrichta | reverse complement strand
TTAGCTAACTAGCTGGCTAGAAACTCAGCTAGCTCATCAGCTAACTAGTGGGATCGCTCGATTTCCATCAGGTCAGCTTACTAGTCAGCTCACTCGCCTGCCATCCAGTCAGCAAACTACTTGGCACTTTCACCAGCCAACAGGTCAACTAACTTGTCGTCTGGCTCACAGGCCAATAGGTCAACTAACTAGTCGGCTTCCTCACCATCCAACTAGTTAAGTCAGCTCACTGGTCACCTAGCTTGCCAGTCAACTACTTAAGTCAGCTGACAAGTTGGCCCACTTGTGAGCCGACTAGTTAAGT
>NW_007000873.1:0-306 GCF_000164805.1 Carlito syrichta | reverse complement strand
TCGTCAGTCAACTAGTCAACCCAGCTAAATAGTCGGCCGACTAGTCGGCCAACTTGTTAAACCATCTAACAAGTCGACTGAATACTCAGCCAATGTGTTAAACCAGCTAACTACTCATCCGACTCATCAGCCAACAAGTTAATTCACGTAGCTAACTAGTTAACCAACTAGTTAAGTCAGCTAGTCAACTCATTTACCAACTAGTAAAACAAGTTATCTAACTCATTAACCAATTCTTTAAGTCAACTAGCTAGCACATTAGCCAACTAGTTAAGTCAGCTAGTTAAGTCAGCTAGTTAAATAGCT
>NW_007000872.1:0-545 GCF_000164805.1 Carlito syrichta | reverse complement strand
TCACGAAATGGACGAGCTCATGTAACAGACATCCCAACTAATGCATGTTCTCCAGGGTGTTTAAAGGATAATTATAGAAGGGAACTGCCTGAGACAATAATGCAGGTGCTTCTGTCATCACCTTGAGCAGAAGGTAGATTTTAAACTATGGATTAGAATGGTCATTTTCATTACATAAAGCCTGCATCTCAGGAAAATTGGGTTTCGTAAACTGAGATTTTGTTTTGTTTTTGTTACATTAAGCTTTACTTCTACTTTCCTGTAACTTTAGAGGGGTAATTTATTTGAAGCATTTGGAACCAAGCTTGAAAGAGAAAAATAAGTCAAAAGTTTGAAAAATAATTGAATAAATCAATTTGATAAGTAGTCAAATAACACCTGATTTTTTTCCAGGAAAAATAAATTGCTTATCAATTAATAAATTTGAGATTAAATGCAGTCCATTTTTAATTATCAATGTTAAGGAAGAAAAGGCAGAAATGACAAGATCCACAGAAAACCCTGAAACCTCATTTCCATTTCATCTTTTTCTCCATTTACATTTC
>NW_007000871.1:0-364 GCF_000164805.1 Carlito syrichta | reverse complement strand
GAGGCAAGAGGATTGCCTGAGCCCAGGGGTTCAAGACCAGCCTGGGCAACTTGACGAGACCTTGTCTCTACAATCAACCAAAAAATTAGCCGGGTGTGGTAGCATGTGCCTGTACCTCCGGCTACTTGGAAGGCTGAGGCGGAAGGATCGCTGGAGCTCAGCAGGTCAACTCTGGGGTGGTTGTGAGTGCATAACTGCACTCCAGCCTGGGTGACAGAGTGAGACTCCAACTCAAAAAAAATTATATATATATATTTATAAATATATGTACTTACCAGTGCCCATAATTAAGTCAATTTGAATTGATTTCTTTGGTACAGTTTCATGTAACTGTATGAATGCATACTAAAAGTCAAATATATAA
>NW_007000870.1:0-346 GCF_000164805.1 Carlito syrichta | reverse complement strand
ATGTTAGTTCAAGCATGATCAAACATGATATTTTGAGGTTTAGTAAGAATACAGCTAACTTTAGAAATTTCATTGTTTCCATTTTCTACATCTGCAGTTTTGGCTTTAATACAATTTACAGTTTATATTTGGGTTTTATTTTTAGAAGCTTGATTGCTGATGATCAGCTTTATATATTATGATTAGGAATTAGAAACTTTTATAGAAATTAGGATAGATATGTAGGATTTTAGAACAGCCATTTTGTTAAGAGATTGTAATCAATTGTTCCTAGAAACGGCCCAGTGTGATTTTTTGACTGGGCCACATTCTTTAGGAACTGGGTTGGGCTATAATTAAGAGTTTC
>NW_007000869.1:0-378 GCF_000164805.1 Carlito syrichta | reverse complement strand
TTTATGTGTATACATATTTATAAAGCATATATTAAGGATTTATTACATATTGGCGTGTATGTATATATGTATTTGTATGTGTGTATGCCCAGTTTTCTAGTGTGTGTGTGTGTGTGTGTGTGTATACCATTTTTTAACTTGGAGAATCTTCCTTAAATTGAGAGCATCAGTTAAAATGGACATATTCCAAATTGGGCATGCCTATTGGTACAAGATCTGTGTGACTTTTCCTCCTTTCTTTCCTTCTTCCTCTCCTCATTCTTTTTCTTTTGTTAGACTCCCTTTTTATGCATTTTACTCCAGAATAAACAGTGTACACTTCCTTCAAAAAATTGTCTAGTTTTAGACAAAATTACATGATACACTATGTATAATACG
>NW_007000868.1:0-318 GCF_000164805.1 Carlito syrichta | reverse complement strand
GGTGACAGAGTGAGACTCCAGCTCGAAAAAAAAAAATGAAAGAAAGAAAGAAAGAAAGAAAGAAAGGAAGGAAGGAAGAGATTGGCAGTAGTGGGAAACTACCAGGAAAAGGAAGAGGGGACATACCTCATCAATGAGGGTACCTGATCGCAAACCAGGTGAAGTAGGGACCAAAGTGAGGCCCAGACTTAACCTACACAATGACCATTTGTATACTTAATTCTGAATTATACCCCACAACTTTAAAATAAAAAAAATATGAAAAGAAGAAAACAAACAACCCCATTATAAAATGGGCAAAAGACATGAACAGACACT
>NW_007000867.1:0-439 GCF_000164805.1 Carlito syrichta | reverse complement strand
TCTTTTCTGTGGGGCCAGATTGTGGAGGACAGAACCAGGAATTCTGGGGCGTGTGGTCAAATGGATAGGACCAATATGCCTGGTGGCCACCTTTGAAACCTCCTGCAAATGACAGGGTGGAATGTGCCTTTTACTCTCCCATCCCTGAGGGTGACTCCTCATGCTGTGTGGCAGGGTGATGGTGTTGGTGGTGGTGATTATTATTCTATGGAGTAGGGAACCCACGCTGTCACCCAGGCTGGAGTGCAGTGGCATGATCATGGCAACCAAGGACTCCACATGCCGGGCTCAGGTGATCCAACCATCTCGACCCCTGAGTGGATGGAACCACATGCCTGTACCACCAATTCTGGCTCAACTTTGATTTATTTTTGATGGCCAAGATGAGGACTTGCCCCATGTCCCGGGCTTGGGTCAAACCCACAGTCTCAGTCTTCCA
>NW_007000866.1:0-523 GCF_000164805.1 Carlito syrichta | reverse complement strand
TGAATTGAATGGAGGTGAATGGAATGGAATTGAATGCAGTGGAATGGAATGGGGAGGATTGGAATGCAGTGGTTTGGAATGGAATGGAATGGAGTGGAATGGAATGGAATCTATTTGAAATGAATGGAATGGAATGGAATATAGTGAAGTGGAATGGAACGGAGTGGAATGCAAGTAAATGGAGAGGAATGGAATGGTATGTAATTCCATTTCACTCCAATCCATTACCATCCAATCCATTCCTTTTCATTCCTCTCCTTTCCATTCCATTCCTCTCCAGTCCATTCCATTCCTCTCCATAACATTCCTTTCCTCTATATTCCACTCCATTCCTTTCCATTGTGTTCCTTCCCATTGAAATCCATTCCATGCCATTGAATTTCTCTCCATTCCATTCCATTCCATTCCTCTCTATTCCATTCCTCTCCATTCCATTCCATTCAATGCCATTCATCTCCATTCAACTCCATTCCTTTCCATTCCATTCCATTCCACTCCACTCCTTTCCATTCCAAACATTCCT
>NW_007000865.1:0-324 GCF_000164805.1 Carlito syrichta | reverse complement strand
TCCCATTATGGCCTCCCCAGTACTGGAAGGAGAGGCGTGCCCCATGAAACTCGGCTCATTTTTTTGGCTTCACCTCAAGATGAGGTCTCGATAAGGTTCCTGGGCAGGGATTGAATCTGGGAGCTCAGGCTATTCTCTCGCCTCAGCCTACCAAGTGCAGCAATGACATGTCTGAGCCCCTGCGCTGGCCTCCACACCCCTCTCGGGTCCCACTGTGGGGCCCACTACCTTCTGATGTCACAGAAAGCCAGCAAGGACAGCTATAGTCACCCACCAAGTCATCCCCAGGGAGAGCCACTGGCACGGGGTGTGCCACGACCCGGG
>NW_007000864.1:0-378 GCF_000164805.1 Carlito syrichta | reverse complement strand
TTAGTGCAGGTAGGTTTTTCACAGATTCCCCTAGGTTTTCAAGGTATAGAATCATGCTGTGTGCAAAGAGAGATAACTTGACTTCATTGTTTCCTATTTGGATACACCTGGTTGCCTTCTCTGCTCTGATTGCTCTAGCTAAGAATTCCAAAACGATGTTGAATGGGAGAGGTGAGAGTGGGCATCCTTGTCTTGTTCCAGTTTTCAGGGGGAATGGTTCCAATTTCTGTCTGTTTTGATATTTTTCATATTTATATATATATATGTATATTTTTTGAGTTGGAGTCACTCGGTTGCCCAGACTGGAGTGCAGTGGCTGCTCCCAGCCACCACAGCCTCAACCTGCTGGGCTCCAGTGATCCTTCCACCTCAGCCTTC
>NW_007000863.1:0-338 GCF_000164805.1 Carlito syrichta | reverse complement strand
CAGCAGGAACCTAGTTGCAAGAGCACCCACATACAACATAAAACAGTTAAACACACATTTTATACAACATTCCCTATATTACAGATACATGTCATGTGACATGCAATAGTGACAGATAAAGTTTTTTATTCATATATGCATCCATGAAGTTATAATCTCATTCAACCTGCAACAGTGAGGGCCACTTCTAATGCGGCATGCAGCTAGTTGCAAATACACCTGCACACTATGTAAAACAGTTATACACACACTACATAAACATGCCTTTTCATTATATTCAAATTTCATATTACTTGCAACAGGGACAGACATAGCACATCCAAAAATGGCCCTGTTAA
>NW_007000862.1:0-479 GCF_000164805.1 Carlito syrichta | reverse complement strand
CCGCCTCACCCCCACAGGTCAAGGCCCCAGAAGCCACAATCGTGGCATCACACCACAGCCCAGCCTATGGAGACTCCAGCAACACAAAAGACGCCACTAACATGTGTCAAGATGGACATTCATGGGTCTGCAGGGAAAGGTCTGTGTGGCCATGGGATGATGGAGTGATTGGAGAGGAAGGAGGCACCAGAAGGAGGCAAACTGGGCGACTGGGACCTGGGCTGGTCACAGCATTGTCAGACCTCCTTTTTCGTTGTATGACAGACTGCCACCCTAACTCGGGTCAGTCTGTTCCTTGAGCTTGCATGTGTCTTTGCCATAGGGCACAAGTGTGGAGGGTGGAGGCAGGCTTCCTGGGATGTGTGGTCAAAGGCACAGGACAGATGTGCCCAGTGGCCAACTTTGAAACAGCCAGTAAATGACAGGTGGGAAAGTACCTTTTCCTCTCCCATCCCTGAGGGTGATTCCTCACGCTGGGT
>NW_007000861.1:0-825 GCF_000164805.1 Carlito syrichta | reverse complement strand
TCAAAGAGAACTATTACTATATGAATTCCTACCCCAAGTTCACTGTATTTGTTTGCAGTGTTTGTACTTAAAACTTTGTTAAGTTTAATTTTTGTTTGTCTCATAAAATAACCGATTGCTTCTGCAACTGCTGCTAGCAGTGTGTGAATGTTAAGCAATAAGCCCCTCCAGGACATTCCTTTGCTTAGATAACAGTAGACTGGTGGCACCAGCCACCCCCTCCCACCGCAGGTTCTGCATTGCTTCAAACCTCCTGCCTGCTTGCTAAACCTAGCTTATCTGACATTCCATTCCACCCATTTGGCAGTTACTTGTCCATCACAAGTAACTAAACCTAAGCCCACGCAAATCAAACTCAAATCAGCCAAAGTCTGTGTAACTGCGTCATATAGTTTTTATCCAATCCTGTGTGCACAAGTTTGTAAAGCCACCCCACCCCTTCAGAATTATGTATAAAAGGTGAGTGTTAGCCTGGGTCGGGGCTCTCATCCCTGAAGTCGCTGCATCAGCTTCATATATGAGCCCAGACTCGAGCCTGAATAAAGACCCTCGTGTGTTTGCACTGGAGCTGGCTCTTTGTGGTCTCAAATCTTGGGTTTAACACTTTGTGCTTTTTCTCTTTTTGTACCCTGTTTTGGGGAACTTTTTCAGTTAACTAAATTATGTCTGTTTCTGTTCATGACTTCTTCAACTTGCCACCCTTGATATCCACAAAAGGAAACTTAAAATAATTTCTAACAACCTAGAATCCCTTAAAGAAAAAATACAGCATCACAGATTCCCTTTTAGGAGGAATATTTACTTTTTCTCATGGAATCCTAAGAG
>NW_007000860.1:0-432 GCF_000164805.1 Carlito syrichta | reverse complement strand
CCCCGCGGCAATGCCAAGCAGGCAGACCTGGATTCAGATCCTGCCCGGGCTGCAGCTTCGCTGGTCCATGACCTTGGTGTCTTTCTCCTACTCCTTGGGTGGCCGTTTTCTCAACTGAGAAGCTAGTATCCTGAAACCTCTCAGGGAAGCCCACACAGAACATCTGAGATTCTAATTCAGACCTGGTCTGGCAGAAGGGGGCTCCCCGGGACCATGGACAGCCCCCGCTGCCCCTGCTGGGTCCACTCCATCTTCCTGGCCTGGCACTTAATTCCCTTGGCCATCCCCTGCCAGGTTTCTGTTTACTTTAATAATCTCCTGAAAGTTTAATTGTTGTTTTATTCAGCCGTGACCTTTCTCTCTCATCTCAAGAACCAGATTTATTTGCAAAACCAATTACCTGCCTATGCAAATGACCTCTGTCCGCCTCCA
>NW_007000859.1:0-396 GCF_000164805.1 Carlito syrichta | reverse complement strand
TGATTGTCCCTGTGAGTGGCTCACAGCCAAAATGAGTGCAACTGTGACTCACCTTTCTCTATGATGTGTGCCTCAGTGACAGTCCTTCCTATTTTACTGGTACTACATTGACAGCCCCTCGATCTTTTTTCAGTAAACACACCTCCTCTGTGATGGGTGTCTCTGACCCTCCTCTGTCGATGGATGGCCGTATGGCTCGCCCTCCTCTGAGTAAAATGCCCCAGTGACTGACCCTAATCCATTATGGGTGCCCAATAACAAGGCTTCTTCTGTAATTGCTTCCTAATGCTTGCCCTCATCCATAATGGTTAATCCACAGATTAGCCTTCCTCTACGACGGATGTTTCACTTATTTGGCCACTTTCATAATGGGTGCACTATTGGCTGCCCCTCCTT
>NW_007000858.1:0-331 GCF_000164805.1 Carlito syrichta | reverse complement strand
TTTGCAGGAGAATTTATTTTTCTTTCTTTCTTTCTCTCTTTCTTTCTTTCTTCCTTCCTTCCTTTCTTCCTTCCTTCCTTCTTTCCTTCTTTCATTCTTTCTGTGTTTTCTTTCCTCAATAAGTTGGCCAAACTGCTCTTAAACTACCCAACTCGAGTCATCCACTCGCCCTGGGCCTCCCAAACTGCTTTGTTCAAAGACTTTCGATTTGATCGACATCCTGATCTTCTGCCTGGTCTTGAACTCTGGGCCAGAGGTGATCCTCCCTGCGAGGTATGCCTTCATCCTAGGTTTTGTGGGATTTGATTGGGGTCGAGGTGGGGGCATGCTA
>NW_007000857.1:0-331 GCF_000164805.1 Carlito syrichta | reverse complement strand
TCATCACAGAATAGAAGTCTCTAAGGCAACAATTTGGAGCAGGGCCAAACATTGGTCATCCATTACAGAAGTGGGCTAGTTTCTGGACTACCAGTTTTGGAGGATAGCTAGTCATGGGGATAACCATCATAGTTAAGGGCCCATCTCTGGGGCACCCATCACACAAGAGCAAGGATAGTCACAGAGGCAGTCATCACAAAGAAGGGCTAGTAACTGAGGTACCCTTTCTAAATGAGAGCCAGTTACTCAAGCACCCATTTTAAGGATAGCCAATCAATACAAAAAAAAATAAAAGGATAGCAATCATTGTGATAATGATCACAGATAAGGG
>NW_007000856.1:0-333 GCF_000164805.1 Carlito syrichta | reverse complement strand
GCTATGAGAGGGGTGTGAATGCTGGATGTAGGGACTCATGCTTATCACCCAGTGCTTTGGGAGGCTGAGGAGAGAGGATGACCTGAGCCCCCATGTTCGAGACCAGCCCAGGCACCTTGGTGATACCTCGTCTGTACAAGAAACAAAATGAACTGAACATGGTGGCACATGTCTGTCTTTCTGGCCAGTCGGGATGCCATGGTGGGAAGATAGCCTGAGCCAAGCCAGTGAAGACTGTTGTGGCCGAGAGCAGGCCCCTCTTCTCCAGCCTGGGTGACAGAGCGGGATTCCAACTCAGAATAATAATACCAACCACCACCACCATAACCACAG
>NW_007000855.1:0-402 GCF_000164805.1 Carlito syrichta | reverse complement strand
GCGTGCCGCCATACCCAGCTAGGATTTTAAAATTTATTCTAGAGACGAGGTCTCGCTAAGTTGCCCAGACAGGTCTCAAACACGTGGGTTCAGGCAATCAACCTGCCTCTGCCTCCCAAAGTGCTGGGATGACAGGTGTGAGCCACCACGCCTGGATACTTTTCCTCTTTTTTAAGTCCAAGGACAACTTCACCATTGCATCCTACAGCATTATCCAGCTAGGCATAATCATACCTCTTTGCATTCCCAGAACACCATGAAAGCACTTCCACTCAGGATCGTGGTTACTTCTGAAGATGTCTGTCTCTCCCTTCCTCCCCACCTCATTCTCTCTCTCTCTCTCTCTCTCTCTCTCTCTCTCTCTCTCTCTCTCTCTCTCTCTCTCTCTCTCTCTTTCTCTCG
>NW_007000854.1:0-335 GCF_000164805.1 Carlito syrichta | reverse complement strand
GTGTGGATGCTGCACCAGGCTTTGTGGTTCATTTTTGCTGAATGAGTGAGATCGGGCCCGGGGGCTCAGTCTTTTCATCCCAGCACTTGGGAGGCTGAGGACAGTCACCGGCCCAAGACCTCAGGCCGAACACACAAGGGCAACTTGGCGAGACCTTGTCTCTACTTTCCATTGCAAATGACCTGGGCATTTTTGTGCACGCCTGTCACCCTCAGAAGGTTAGGGAAAGTCTCACTGGAGACTGGTGGGCCAAAGCTATGGACACACTTCTTGGGACCACACTGTGAGGCCCTCTCCCTCACGAAGACCCGACCCCAGAGATGGTGGCCAGAGTC
>NW_007000853.1:3090-4223 GCF_000164805.1 Carlito syrichta | reverse complement strand
CAGAGAGGCAGAACAAACAGCAGAATCAAGAGTTTCACTAGCTGGCTGGCTCTACAGTGGATTCTCAATAAAAGTGTGTTGAATGGAACTGAATCTAACCTGGGAAAACCATGATTCAGAAATCCAGAGTTCCCTTCTTCCAGATACTGACTTTGGCCAGCACATTTTAAGCCCATATTCCATGAGAATCAAATTAAAGAAACACTGCATCTTTTGTTCAAATAATATGCTATGTTACAGACATCTTTCTTCTGTTGCCATACTCCTTTACTCTTTCCAAGATACCATTATTTTCTTGAGCCAAAAATCATTATAGCATAATGGCTTTTGTCAGTTTCCACAAGGCTAGCTTTTTGGTAGAGAAGAAACTAATTATTTCCATGAGCTGTTATCTGTTACTGTTAAGAGCAGACCCACACATACATAAAGTACCAGCCACACAAACAAAATGCCTGTTACTCATTTATCCCTTGGGGCAAAAACAATCCTGTTCTCTATTTAAATAACAACAACAAAGTGCCTGATTCTTTTAACAATGATTTAACTGAGCTACTTTTTAATAATTAAGTTGGAATCCTTCAAGATTTGATTTGTGAACTCCTTCTTGAATCTCTAAAAAGTAATACCTCAAAGGGAAACAACTTGCTAAGTTTCCCGAAACTATTCATTGCCTAGTTATTACTTGTACTATCAGACACACCTCTAGGCACGCTGTGTTAGGATTTAAGACACAAAAATACACACACATACATCTCTAGGCTGTGCCCCTCCCTCTCGACGCCCCTCCATCCTTCTTCACGTCCATCTGCCTTTCCCACACATCTATACTAAACACAAATTTCTTGATCATATGATAACCCAGTCGCTTCTGCTGCCATTTTCTAAGACTCATGTTAAAGACCAAGAGATAGTGCATTCTTTTTTTTTCTTTCAGAATAAGAGTGTTTATTAAGATGGCAAATATATTAGTATATAAACCAATATGTTTTATTTATGAAAACATTAAATTAGAAGACAGTACAGTATAGGAGAGATAGCATTTATAAAAAATATAGAAACTATAACTTGAAATAATAGAAATGCATAAAAATGGTCTGATAGGACTTATAAACTTTACCGAAACACATATAATG
>NW_007000853.1:0-1137 GCF_000164805.1 Carlito syrichta | reverse complement strand
TTATGAGGAATGTGACCAACAATATACTGGCCAAACCAAGACACTTCTGAGAAGGGAGCACTAGGCATAATTGTTCCGAGATAGTAATTATGTCAGGCAACCTGGGATGTGTAGTCACCCTACAAAGAACTGAGTCAATGGTGAGCACCTGACCAAAACCAAGCCAAAACAAAAAGACTCAACTGTGGGCTGGTCAGCAACCTACGACTTGGGGAACAATTAAAAGGATAACTGGGCCAATTATATTCACAGTTTGGAATTTAGAATAAAATGCATAGGGGACCAGGCATAGTGGCTCGCACCTGTAATTCCAGCACTATGGGAAGTTGAGGTGGGAGGATCACTTGAGCAGGAGTTTGAGACCAGCCTGGACAACATAGAGAGACTCCATCTCTATTAAAAAATAAAAATAAAAAAATAAAGTGCACAGGGAAATTCCCAGTGGCGCTACCACTGAAGGGTTGGATGAGAGCTAATGAAGCCACTATGATCAGCTGGTCAGTGCAAAATGGACAATCAGATAAATGTTAGCAACAGTCAAAGTCAGTCTGATAAGGAGCCCTGACAACTGGCTATACTGCAGCTCCTGTTACCAGACTTCCACCCACTTTTACCCAGAGATGCTGTTCGGACTCTTCCTGAGCTAGCTCACGTGGATTTTGGTTCTCACAACCAGAGTTGATCAGAATGCATCCCAAATGAACTTTCAGCCATCTTGTCAACACTTCCTTGTGGGCACCCAATCTCACATAACGCGACCATCGTTGACCTCCTGTCACGTCCCCGGTTCCCTCTGTCACCAAGTTTGGGGCCTGCCTCACACAGCTAAGAGCCTGAGCTCTTGCTTCCAGTCTCATGAGGCTGGTTGGCTCAGCCTCTCACTCTGGTCTTCCCACATCAGCACCACCCTTTCTGTTACTCATCCATTCAATCTCCAGGTGGATCAATATTCAATGAGAAATAATGCTCCTCTGACCCAGTGACAGGAAATGAAAGTGTGATGGGGGAAAAAAACATTAATCACAGAAATTAAATCTCTATCTGAGACTAGATCTAGCAAAACATGAGCAATAAGTTTGTAGGAAAATACATCAAGATTATTGAAAAACACAAGAAGGCTTGAATAAATGGAGAGGA
>NW_007000852.1:0-338 GCF_000164805.1 Carlito syrichta | reverse complement strand
TTGTTAAAATGTCCATACTCCCCAAATAAATACACATATTTAGCAATTCTTATTACAATTCCAATGACATTTTACACAAAAATAGAAAAACAATCCTAAAATCTTATGGAATTAAATAAAAAACCCTAACTAGGAAAACAATACTGAAAAAGGAAAAGTTGGAGAGATCACACCTCCAGATCCAAAATTATATTACAATAATATAGTAATTAAACATTATGCGACTGACATAAAAACAGAAACATAGACAGGTGGAGCAAAATAGACAGGTTAGAACTAAATGCAAGCCGGGCTCGGTGGCTCAACCTGTAATCCCGCGCCTTTGGGAGGCTGAGGTG
>NW_007000851.1:0-1170 GCF_000164805.1 Carlito syrichta | reverse complement strand
GGTCAGCTGAATTAAGTAAGCTGGCATGTCACTCAACATCTCAGAAGACTTAAATTAGTTGAACCAGCTATTGAGCCGACTGGTGAGCCAACTTAACTAGTCGGCTGGACAGTGAGCCGACAGGTGAGCTGCTTTAACTTGTCAACTGGTGAGCGAGCCAACCCATGATCTGACTTAACTAGTCAGCTGGTGAGGAACCCGATTAGTTAGCTGAGTTGTCCTGTGAGTGAGCTGATAAGTTTGTTGACCTGTTGGCTGGTGAGCGAGCCGGCTAGTTTGCTGAAAGTTTGGCATGTGAGTGAGCTGACTAGTTAGCTGACCTAATGGAAAGCAAGCGAGCCCACTAGATAGTTGACCAGGTAACTGAGTTGCTAGCCGGCTAGTTAGCTAAGTAACTTGCTGATTTGACAGCTGACTTGACTAGCTAGCTGACTAGATAGCCGGCTAGCTAGCTGACCAGATAGCTGGCTATCTAGCTGACATAACTAGCTAGCAAACAAGCTAACTAACTCTCTAGCTTGCTGACTTAACTAGCTAGCTATCTGGCTTGTGGCTTTCTGGCATAACTATATAGCTGACTAGCTAGCTGTCTAGCTAGCTGACTTAACTAGCTACCTGACTAGCAACCTGACTAGCTAGCTGACTTAAATAGCTAGCTGGATAGTTAGCTGACTTAACTAGCTAACTAACTGACGTATTTAGTTGACTAGCTTGTTGGCTGTCTAGCTGGCTAGCCAGCTGACTTAACTAGCTAGCTACCTGGTTGGCTAGATGGCTAGGCAGAAGACTTTAGCTAGAGGGCTACCACCTGGCTACCAAGCCAGTATAAAAAGCCAGATGTCTGTCTGGAGAGTGGGAAAGCCAGCCAGCTTAAATAGTCAGTCAGCCTGCTATTCAGCTGGCTTCCCAGCCGGCTTAACTAGCTGAACACCTAACTGACCAGCCTAGAAAAAGTCAGTTTAACATGCCAGCCACCTAGCTATTTAGCTGGCAAACCAGCTGACTTAACTGGCTGACTTAACTAGATAGCCACCCTGCTAGCCAGCTGCCTTAACTAGCTAGCCACCTTGATAGCCAGCTGACTAGTGATCTCACTTAACTCGGTGATTTAACTAGCTAGTCATCTGGCAAACCAGCTGACTTAATTAGCTAGCAACCTACCTAGCCAGG
>NW_007000850.1:0-343 GCF_000164805.1 Carlito syrichta | reverse complement strand
TAGTTGGAGGCCATGTAGTGTCCTGTATGTGAGGACTCTCTTTCCCTTGATTCTTGTTTCTAAACCCTGATACTTGTTTAGCCCTTAGTAAGAAGTATTGTAGATTTTTTGAAAGAGGAACTGTGGAAAACAGATTTCTTCTCTTTTATTACTAAGCGGCCATGTAGTTTCCTGTATATGAGGGGGATGCTCCTATGTTGGATTGGTGGGTGGAAGGACTGAGGGTAGAAGGTTTGCAGGCAAATCGATTTGTTTGTTGACTTAGAATGTCTTTATTTGTTTCTTGTTTCTTTCTTTTCCTTTCTCTCTCTTTTGTTTCCTCACTAGGTAGCCCTGGCTGCTC
>NW_007000849.1:0-345 GCF_000164805.1 Carlito syrichta | reverse complement strand
TTTTCCCAGCCCCAGACAGATATTTGCTACTGTTAATCCCCTCCCCCTCCCCCCCATAGAGACCACGAAGTGTCATACATGCATTGGGGGGAGAACAAAGAGAATTCATATTTGTTCTAGACGCCATGGTAGGTGCCTAATTACATTATGTTTTTAAAATAATGCAATAATTCTATGAAGTAGATATTTTTATTAGTTATCTATTGCTGCAAAAGATATTACATCCAAATTTAGTGGCTTAAATCAGTTACAATAATCTATTATTAATATCCTTTATGGTTCTGAGGGTTGATCAGGCTCATCTAGGAATTCTGGTTTGGGGTTTCTCCTTGTTTGCAGGCAGAC
>NW_007000848.1:0-2656 GCF_000164805.1 Carlito syrichta | reverse complement strand
TTCATTACTCTCCATTCTATTATTCTATTTTCTATTGATTCCATTTCATTTCTCTCCATTCCAATCCATTCGATTGCATTCCACTCCATTCTATTCCTCTCCATTCCATTCCTATCAATTCCAGTGCATTTATTTTCCATCCATTCCATAACAAACCTCTCCATTTCATTTCATTCCATTGCATTACTCTCCATCCATTCCTTTCCTCTCCTTTCCATTCCATATCTCTCCATTACTCTGATTCCATGCCATTCCTCTCCATTCCATTCCTTTACATCCCTCTTCATTGCATTCCTTTCCATTCCATTCCTCTCTTTTCCATTGCATTCCTCTCCATTCCATTCCATTCCTGTCCATTCCATTCCATTTCCTTCCGATCCATTCCATTCAATTCCCTTCCATTCCATTCCTCTCCATTTGTCTCCATTTGTCTCCATTCCATTTTATTTCATTCCACATCATTCAATTACAATCCTCTCCATTCCATTCCATTCTCCATGCGATTCCATAACTCTCCATTCTATTTCATTCCATTCCTCTATTCCATTTCTCTGCCCTCTATTCCATTTCTCTGCATTCTATTCCATTTCTCTCCATTCTATTCTATTTCATTCCATTCCATTCCATTCCACTCCATTCCATTCCATTCCTCTCCATTGCATTCCCCTCCATTCCATTCCTCCCCATTTCAATTCATACCTATGAATTCCATTTCATTCCATTCCTTTCCTATCCATTCCTCTTCATTCCTCTGTATTCCATTGCATTGCATTCTATTTATATTTCTTTCCATTCCTCTCCATTCCATTTCATTCCATTCCATTCCCTTTCATTCCATTCTGTTCCATTTCTCTCCATTCCCTTCCATTCTACATTCCTCTCCACACTATTCCTGTCCATTTCATGCTTATCCATTCCTGTGCATTCTATACCAATCCATTCCATAACAAACCTCTCAATTTCTTTTAATTCCATTGCATTACTCTCCATTCCATTCCTTTCCTGTTCTTTTAATTTCACACCTTTCCATTCCAAACCTTGCCATTCCATTCCGCTCCATTCCATTTCATTCCATTTCTCTCCATTCCATTCCATTTCTCTCCATTCCATTCCATTTCTCTCCATTCGGTTTCATCCCCTTCCATTCTACTACTCTCTATTCCATTGCTCTTTTTTCCATTCTTCTCCATTCCATGCCATTCCTCTCCATTCCATTCCATACCTATCCCTTCCATTCCTCTCGATTACATTTCATTACTCTACGTTGCATTCCATTCCATTCCTTTACATGCGATTCCATCCCATTTCAATTCCTTCCTTTCCATTCCTCTCCACTCTATTCTGTCCTTTCCTTTCCATTCAATTACTCTCTGTTCCATTCCTTTCCTCTCCTTTGCAATCCATTTTATTCTATTCCTCTCCATTCCATTCCTCTCCATTCCCCTTAATTCCCTTCATTTCATGCCTTTCCACTCCATTCCATACCCTTTCATGCCAATCAATTCATATCCCCTCCATTCCTTTCCATTCCTCTCCAATCCTTTCCAAAACATCCCGATTCCATTCAATTGCCCTCATTCACTTCCATTCCTTTCCGTTCCATTGCATTCCATTAGACTTCATTACATTCCTTTCCTCTCCATTCCAATTCCTTCCTCTGAATTTTATTCCATTCCATTCCATTACATTCTATTCCTCTCCATACGACTCCCTTGCTCTTCATTCACCTCAATTCCATTACATTACATTCCTCCTCATTCCATTCCATTCCATTCTTATCCATTCCTTTCCTCATTCCATTCCTTTCCATTCCATTTCTTTTCATTCCTCTGGGCTCCACTGCATTCCATTCAATTTTTCTCCTTTCCATTTCATTCCATTCCATTTCTCTCCGTTCAATTCCGTTCCATCCCATTCCATATCATCCTATTCCTCTCCATTCCATTCAATTTCTCTCCATTCCTATATATTTCATTCCTGTACTTTCCATTCCTATTAATTGCTGTGCATTCAATACCCGTCCATTCCATAACAAACCTCTCCATGTCATTTCATCCTATTGCATTACTCTCCATTCCATTCCTTTCCTCTTTTTCCATTCCATACCTCTCCATTACACTATTCCATTCCATTCCTGTCCATTCCATTCCATTCCATTCCTCTCCATTTGTCTCCATTCCATTTTATTTCACTCCACATCATTCAATTCCAATTCTCTCCATTCCATTCCATTCCTCTCATGCCATTCCATACCTCTCCATTCTATTTCATTCCATTCCTCTATTCCATTACTCTGTATTCCATTCCATTCTTCTCCTTCCTCTCCATTCCATTCCATTCCTCTCATTTGCAGACCATGCCTCTGATTTCCATTCCATTCCTTTCCTCTCTATTCCTCTTCATTCCTCAGTGTTCTGTTGCATTCCATTGCATTCCTCTCATTCCATTCCATTCCATTCCATTCCATTCTACATTCGTCTGCATTCTATCTCTCTGTATTTCATGCTTATCCATTCCAGTGCATTCACTATCCATCCATTCGATAACAAACCTCTGCATTTCATTTAATACCACTGCATTACTACACATTTCATTCCTTTCCATTCCATGCCACTCCATTCCATACCTGGCAATTCCATTCTGCTCCATTCCCATC
>NW_007000847.1:0-481 GCF_000164805.1 Carlito syrichta | reverse complement strand
GAATTGATTTCATGTCTTCCCAGAGATTTTGATAAGATGGTTCTTCATTTTTATTTGTTTCCAGGAATCTTTTCTGTTTTGACTTCTGTGTTGAGCCAGGAGTCCTTCAGCATCATGATGTTTTGTGTTCATGTCTTGTGTGTTTGAGGAAAATTTTGTTTGTATTGATATTTATTTTTATTTCACTATGGTCAATATTTTAATTTTATGGAATTTTTTATGTGTGAATTATATCTGAAAATGTGATTAATCTTGGAGGACGTTCCATGTGGTGACGAGTAGAATGTACATTCTATGGTTGTTGTATGAAGTGGTCTGAAGGTATCAATTAAGGTCATTTGGCAAGCATCAAGTTGAGTTTCCCAATTTCTTTGTTGATTTTTTGCCTCAATGATCTATCTAGGGTTGTTAGTGGGGTATTTAAGTCCCTAGCTATGATAGTGTTAGAGTAAATATCATTTCTTAAATTTACTTAGTAGTT
>NW_007000846.1:0-441 GCF_000164805.1 Carlito syrichta | reverse complement strand
GAGGTGAGATAGATGGGGATTTCTAATTTTATAAAACCAGTTGTGAGGTGGTCACAGCAGTCACTTTTGCCAGCAATTTGCTTAGATTTCAAACTTGAGAATGTTGGAATTAAACGGGAGAACATCTGTCAAGTGCTGGAACAGTGCTGGCCTCCTCGGTGCCTGTTCCCTTTTCAAAGGACAGTGTGGGGGGGTGAGGTCAGAGAGAGGGACTTAGTGGCTGGGGGCACAGAAGAGGGGCCCTCATAGGGTGTGTGTGTGTGTGTGTGTGTGTGTGTGTGTGTGTGTGTTTGAGGCAGGGGAGGAGAGACACTCCTGCTAACTTGCTAAGTCTTGGAGTTTATTGTGTTTGAAGGGAGGGGAAAGAGGGAGTCCAGACAGAGGACAGAATGGAAAAAGGCACACAGAGGGCAAGTTGTGAGCCCAGGGTGGTCTCTGGGA
>NW_007000845.1:0-557 GCF_000164805.1 Carlito syrichta | reverse complement strand
TCAGGGTTAGGTATACAAACATTGATTATGCAGGTACCCTTGTTGATGAGGTATGCCCCACCGACTTTTTAAATTAAACCCCAGAGATGGTGTCCTTTTACCTGTAGATATCTCAGTATGCTTCTCTAACTGACAAAGATATTGTTTTTAGTTTGTTTGTTTTCTATATTTCCAGGAAGCCCATTATTAGATCTTTTAGAATTAAATACTTATTTCTTGATATCATCTAATACCAAGTCCATAGTAAATTGTTTGACATTGTTTTCAAGATGTCTATTTGCAATTTATTTTAAACCTCTTTATCTTTAATACCATTGAATTGCTAAAGAAACCAGGTTATTTGTCCTTTTGAATATCCAGTGTTCTAGATTTGGACTTTTTCACTGTTATTCATTTTATTCCTCTATTTTTCTTTCTATAAATTGGTGGTCATCTTAGGCTAGATAGATTCAGAAAGTTTTTGTTGTTTCTGTTTTTTAGTTTTTAAGCCAAGAGCATTTCCTAGTACCTAATGAGGCTCATAATGTCTGGTTGCTTACTTGTGAGGTAGACATTTG
>NW_007000844.1:0-13429 GCF_000164805.1 Carlito syrichta | reverse complement strand
TGCAGCTTACCCCTCCTCAAGAGGTTATGAGCAAAGGACCATAGAATGGTTGTGGACAGGCACAACAGGGGTCTATGGTGTGCTCAGAGGCTCTTCCCAGTCTTCTGCTGTGAGTTGGGGACTGGGGTTTAGGCCAGGCTCAGGGGATATACAAGCCCACTTGGGGGACCCAGGCATAGTCGTCTGCCACCCCAACCTCTCACCTCTCAAGTTGATCTGAGTGGGGTTGGCAGGCCCCACGACAGGTTCCAGGTGCGATGGGGCCAGGATGGGGGTCTTAGGTGCAGTCAGAGTCCCATTCCCACCCTCAGCAACTGCATTGGGCAGACATTCCCCACAACTGAGATGAAGGTGGTACTGGCACTCAGGCTACTTTGCTTCCTTGTGCTGTGGACCGCTCTGAGCCCTGCAGAAAGCTGGAGCTGATCCTGTGCGCAGGGAGTGGGCTTTGCCTGCAGGTAAAGATGCTGAGTGCAGGCCTGCAGTGACTCTCCCATCCCACGCACCTGCCTTTGCAGAAATTTCAGTAATAAAATTGTGCTGTCATCTCTGCCTGATCCTTACAGACAACCAGCAGGGGACAATTGTGAGGATTCAGAGAATGGGCACTGGTGTTTGGAAGCAAGGTGGTAAGCTCAAGACCTTGACTTAAGACCTTGACTGCTCAAGACCTTGACTCAAGACCTTGACTGCTTCTCTGGCTGATCACTGAGCTTCTAGAAGAAGCCCTGATTCTCTCAGAGTCCAAGATTAAACTTTATCCTGTGGGCAATAGAGACCTATGGGAGGTGTTTGAGGAGAAGAGGGACCAGGGTTAAAAATGGATTTAAGAGCAAGTTTGAGGCTCTGAATCATGGAGAAGAACCCAGAGAGGTAGATTCCTTCATTTGGGCTCAGGTGCCCACAAGTTGTATACCCCTGGCCAACCCAGAACACAGGAGAGGAGGGCCTGCAGATTCCACCCTGTGGCACCCTGTGGCAGTCTTTCAAGAATTCTTGGTTCCCCTCCTGTGCTAGCCAATGTCCCACCTCTGTGTCTGCCTCTCTCAGCTGCTCCTCTCTGTGATCCCCTTCCCTACCTTCAGGGAGCCCCCTTTCTTTCTTTTTCTGAGCCCCCTGAGGCTGCCCAGGCAGCCTGGCCAATAGATACCAACTGAGATTTCATTGTATAATAAGCACTCTCCAAGACTGTCGCAGAAGGGTTCATCCCCATCCTTTCACCTCCAGCTTCCTCTTCTATTAGTATTATAGGCCATCCTGGATCATCATAGGGTGTGGCGGACAGGACCAACCCATTTGAATCTCAAAATTTACAGCTCAACCATTGGGAACTAACACCTCCCCAAAGCATAGGATCTGAAACTGAAATCTACTATGGACAACTGTAAGCTAACAAATTGGAAACCCTAAAAAAAGAATATATTCCAAGGCACATACAATCTATCAAGAATGAACCAAGAAGAAATAGAAAAATCTGAACACACCAAATACAAGTAATAAAATACAACAGTAATAAAAAGTCTCTGATAAAAGCCCAGGACCTGAAGGTTTCACTGCAAAATTCTACTCAACATTTAAAGAAGAATTAATATCAATTCTTTTCAAATTCTTTTTTTAAAAAGGAATTATTCTTAACTCATTGTATGAGACCACAATTACCTTTATACCAAAACCAGACAAGAATACAACAACAACGAACTGACAAGCTGATATCTCTGATGAATGGAAATGTAAAAACACTCAAGAAAATACTAGCAAGCTAAATCCGGCAGCACATTAAAAAAAGAACATTCAAGTCCAGACACGGTGGTTCATGCCTGTAATCTCAGCATTTGAGAGGCCAAAGCAGGAAGATTGCTTTAGCCCAAGAGTTTGATACCAACCTAGGCAGCATTGCAAGACTCCATATATAAAAAACAAAAATCAAAAAATTAGCAGGGCATAATGGTGCATTTCTGTAGTCCCAGCACTTGGGAAGCTGAGATAGAAGGATCGCCTGGGCCCAAGAGTTCGAGGCTGCAATGAGCTGTGATTTTGTGCCACTGCACTCTAGCCTGGGTGGCAAAGTGAAACCTTCCACTCAAAAAAATAATAATAATTATGATCAAGTTAAATTTATTCTAAGAATGCAAGGATGGTTCATCATACACAAATCACATAAGCAGTGTGAATAACAAAAACCATAGGATTATCTTAATAGATGCAGAAAAATCATTTGAGAAATTCAACATCTCTTCATAATAAAAATCCCCAACCATGTATAGAACAAATCTAACTAAACACAATAATGGACAGACATGAAAAACACATAGCCACCATCACACAAAATAGGGAAAAGTTGAAAGCTTTTCCTCAAAGAACTGGAAAAAGACAAGGATATTCACTTTTACCACTTTTATTCAACATAATACTGAAGTACTAACCAGAGAAATTAGGCAAGAGAAAGAAATGAAGGGCATCCAAATTGGAAAGAAAGAAGTAAAGTTGTCTCTGTTTGTAGATGGCATGATGCTATATACAGAAAACCCTGAAGTTCTACTAAAAAACTCCTAGATCTGATGAAAAAAGTTGTAGGATGCAAAATCAACAGAAAAAAATTAGTAGCATTTCTATATACAAACAACAACCAGGATTAATAGTCATACTATATGAGGAACTCAAACAACTGAAAAACAAAACAAAACAAAAATCCAAATCCATTTTTTAAATGATCTGAATAGACATTTCTCAAAATAAGACATACAAATGCAAATATGAAGTAAAAAAGTACTCAACATCACTAATAATCAGGGAAATGCATGTCCAAACCACAGTGAGATATCATTTTGCCCTAATTGAAAAAAAGGCTATTATCAAAAGACAAAAAATGGCAGATGAAGACAAGGATGTGGAAAAAGGAGAATGCTAATACTGCTAGTATTAATGTAAATTAGCATGACCATAATGAAAACAGGAGGGAGTTTCCTCAAAAAACTAAAACTAGATCTGCCATATGATCCAGCAATCCCACTGCTGGGTATATATAAACAAAAGTAAAGGAAATAAGTATATTGAAGCATTATCTGCAAACCCATGTTTATTGCAGCACTCACAATAATCAAGTTATAGAATCAACTTAAGTGTCCATCAACAGATGAATGGATAACAAATATGCTGTATACATACACAATTGAATACTATAAGCCATAAAAAGAATGAAATCCTGTCATTTGCAGCAAAAGGAATGAAACTGGAGGCCATTATAATAAGTGAAATAATCCAGGAATAGAAAAACAAATATTGCATGCTCTCACTTATATATGGGAACTTAAAGAGTTTATCTCATGGAAGTAGAAAGTAGAATGATATTTGCCAGAGACTGGAAGAGGTTGGGGGAAATCAAGAAGTTGGTTAATGGGTTCAAAAATATAGTTCAATAGCAGGAATAAGTTCTGGGGTTCAATAGCACAGTAGGGAGAATATAGTTAACAATAATTTGTTGTATATTTCAAAATAACTAGCAGAGAAGATTTGAAATGTTCCAAACATAAAGAAATAATGAATATTAGAGGTAATAGATATCCTAATTACTCTGATTTGATCATTGCACATTGCATGAAAATAACATATGTACCCCACAAATATGTTCAATAATGCATCAATAAAAATATAATTTATAGCATATACTATATGTATCTCTATATAATATATATTGCTGTAACATATTATATTATATATTATATATAGGTAGATAGCCTATCATCAGATAAAATAACAAGGAAGATAACCCAGGTAGCTGGGCACAGAAAGAAGTGATCAATAAACTTTCTCTGCAAACATAATTTTTTTTTATTTTTAAAAAATTTTAATTTTAAAGAGTGGGGTACAATTCAGTGTTAAGTATACAAATGTTCATTATGCAGGTACCCTTGTTGATGAGGTGTGCTCCCTTACCCCTGGTATAATTCCACTACTGCCAATACCACCCCCTGCCCTCCAGCAATTTCCCACTACTGACAAACATAATTTTCTATCTAAGGTCATTAACACTCCCTGGACTCCTCACCATGGGAGGCAGGTGAGATGAGAGTTAGGGAATATATACCTTTCATCCACTTTGATAGACTAGAATATGGAATATCTCTATATTCATTCAGTTTTTAATTTTTCATTAGACTTTTGTGGTTTTCACATATAGATTATGCACATATTTTATTGATTTATACTTAAGTATTTAGGGGTGTTCATGTCCATTGCATTTTTAATTTCAAATTTTACTTTTTTACTGATATATTGGGAGAGATTAACTTTTTGTTGTTGTTGTTGTTGTTGTTTTTGAGTTGGAGTCTCACTCTGTCGCCCAGACTGTAGTGCAGTGGCCGCTCCCGGCCACCGCAGCCTCGACCTGCTGGGCTCCGGCGATCCTTCCACCTCAGCCTTCCAAATAGCCGGAATTACAGGCATGCACTACCACGCCCAGCTGATTTTTTTGATTTATTGTAGAGATGAGGTCTTGCTGCCCAGGCGGGTCTCGAACCCGCGGGCTAAGGCAATCCACTCACCTCAGCCTCCCAAAGGCGCGGGATTACAGGCTGAGCCACCGAACCTGGCTGAGATTAACTTTTTAATATTAACTTTAATACTGAAACCTTGTTATAATGGCTTATTAGTTCAAGGACATTTCTTTGTTGGTTCTTTTAAATTTTTTTAATAGCTCAATATGTCATCTGTGAACAAAAACAGTTTTTATCTCTTCTAACCAATCTGTGAGTTTTAACTTTTTTTCATGTCTTATTGCATTTAGGTCTTCCAGTGTCATATTGAAAAGTTGTGAAAGAGGAAGCATTCTAGCCTTGTTCCTAACCTTAGTGAGAAAGCTTCTAGTTTCTCACCTGTAAGTATAATGTTATCCATAGACTTTTTGTAAATATTCTTTATCAAGTTGAGAACATCCCCTTCTACTCTAATATTACTGAGAGTTTATTTTTTAGCATGAATAGAGGTTGGATTTTGTCAAATGTCTTTTTTCTGCATCTATTGACATAGTCATGTGACTTATTTTCTTCTTTAGCCTGTTGATGTGGTTTACACTAATTGATTTTCAAATTTTGAAGCAGCCTTGCATACTTGAGAATAAATTCCATTTGAATGTGTTATATAATTATTTTTAGACATTTTTGTTTTAAATTTAATAATAATTTGGTTAAGGATTTTACATCTATGTTCATGAGAGACATTGATCTGTGTAAACTTTCCTTCTTTTTTCTTTCTTTCTTTTCTTTTCTTTTCTTTTTTTTTTTTTTTGGTAGTATCTTTGTATGGATTTGGCATTAGATTAATTCTGGCCCCATAGAATGAGTTAGGAAATATTCCTTCTTCTTTTGTCTTTCAAAATATACAGTGGAAAATTAGTATAATTTCACTCTTAAACATTTGGTAAAATTCATCAGTGAGTCTATCTGGTCTGAGGCTTTCTGTTTTAAAAGGTTATTAAATACTGATTCAATTTATTTAATAAATAAAAGTCTATTTAGGTTTTCTATTAGTAGTCTCATTTATTATTCTTTTCTCTCCCTTCTCATATCCTTCAGATAGACCAAAGATGAATGAGGGTATATAAATGTGATTCAACATTATGTAGCTGATAAAAAGTATAAGGCTTATAAACATATGGCCTGTTTGTTTTATTTTCATATTTATATTTCATATTTATAAGCATGTAAAATATTTATGAAATAAGTAAAACTATTGAAGGATAATATATAAATGCAGTAAGGAAAAATTATTTTTTTAGTTGGAGCCTTACTCTGTCACCCAGGCTGGAGTGCAGTGGCACTCTCACAGCTACCACAGCCTCTACCTGCTTAGCTCAGGTGATCCTTCTACCTCAGCCTTCCAAGTAGGTGAAACTCCAGGCATGAGCCACCATACCTGGCTAATTTTTTTAAAAATTTATTTATTGTAGAGACAAGATCTGGTCAAATTGCCCAGGCTGGTCTCAAATTCCTGGACTCAAGCAATCTTCTTGCCCCTGCCTCCCAAAGTGCTGGGATTACAGGCGTGAACCACTGTACCTGGCAGTTAGGTAAATCTTACAAGTTTATTAAGGAGACTATTTTAAAGTTTACTCAAAGTGGCATGTAGGAAATAAAACTAAGTTTGTTTTTGGAGAAAAACTAAGTTTTAACTAAGTGACATCGTATTTCAAATGCCAGCAGAACCATTTACTAGTTTTATAATTTTGACATAGGAACTTAATGTTCAAATAGTTTCAACACTAATAATTACACGAGATATTGTAATTACAGTGATTGGAAGTATAATCCACACAATCATTATGATTCTCTCCACAATTCTTACTGAATGCAATTTTTAATCTCAAAATGTAAAAAAGTAAATTAAAATGTTGGAGAATGACCTTTCCCAGTAGCCCCGAAGGAGAAGATTCTCAAGCAAAACTGTCTAAATTGAAATTACCACAGTTACATCTGGAAAGAAGATGTGAGACTTTGGATGTTAAGTTGACCAGAAGTCTAGTATGAGGCACAAGTGAGCAGTCCAGAGAGTGTCCATGACCTTAGGCAGGAAATAATGTTTGCAGAGAAAACTTTTTGATCACTCCTTTCTGTGCCCAGCTGGGTTCTCTCCCTCATCATTTAATCTGTTAATAAGCTACATAGAGAACTGGTTCACTGTGCTAAACTAAGAGGGAAGAGAAACATGCAATATTGGAAGAGGCACATTTTCTTTCAAGGCCTGGAGGAGAATGTCTGTGTCACCTGGAGGAAGCTCAGAGAAGAGTGATCTGCAAACTTGTCAGAAGGCAGGTATTGGGGCTGGAGTGTTCCACACAGCTCATAGTCCTGTGGCCCAAACCTTCACCCAGACTACAAGAAGCAGCTGCGGTGAGAATTGGGCAATGTATACCTTTCATCCTCTTCTACTGAAGAGATTGTGGGCTTATGGCTCTTCCCCTTAAGCCCTACTGGCCTTCACTCTCAGCATGTATCTGTGCAGAAGCCTCAGCTAGGTGGTTAGGCATTGTAAATTTTTAGTATAAATTGTGTTTCAACTAGAATCAAGAGTCCAGGGAAGAGGAGAAGAGGAGAGGCAGAGTATTAATCTCTTCTCTCTTACCAGAAAAGAACCCAGTATCAGAAAAATTCATCCTAAATGATGAATCAGTGTAAATCAGAAAACCCAAGAGGTGAGAGAATGTCTATGGAAGAGTCCATTTGTTTGCCTTCAACATCCCTTGAATTAATTTCTTTCCAGGATGATAACAACAAATATTTAATCCCTGGAGTTCTCCTGACAGTGACCCTAATCCTGTTTCTGGTGGTCAGTTTCCTTGGCATTACACTAACAAAGAAAAAGGAACTGGCCTGTAGGGTCTGGGCAATTGGAGTGACTCAGGATCTCTGGTTCCCATCTCACAAATGAAGGAGCCCACAAAGCTGGGGCACAGATTAAAAGAAGGAGGAATGGCCAGGGGGTTGGGTTAGTTTGACTTCTGTAAGGATGGGAGGGGATGAAGAAGGAAGCTAAGCTGTGTCAACCTCTTTATCCCCAATCTTGGAAACACCTCCTGTGTTTCACCAGCTGAAGCTGGAGCAGAATTCAAAGGTAATATAAGTGCCCCCTTATGAACAGCCAGTTGTGAACAGGGTCAGAGCACCAGGGTCTGCTGGAGGCATGGTGATGAGGTGTTAAAAGCTCAGGGGTCAGGTAAGACAGGTTCAAATCTCGACTTTGTCAACTTTGTCCCAACAAGATGCATGTCCTCAGTGAGCACCTTAATCACATCAAGCCTCAGTTTCATCATTTGCACAATAAACCTACTTCAGAGGATACTGCAAACAGATAATGAGATGATGCAAGGATAGTCTTTAGCTCAAGAACTGGCATGTGATCACCTTGAGGAGGAAAGGCATAAGGTGTGTGCAGAATGGAGTGTGGGCTTGGAGAGGTGGGTGAGGTGGTGGTAAGAGAAAATCAAGGGGGATGAGAATTTTTAGAACTAGAGGAAACAACTCTTATTGCAAGAGCAGCCCACAGGCTCACAAAAATGGACCTTATCTCAAATGCTGATCACATCTCCTTCCCCTCCCTCTGAAGTTGGCCTGACCACCCCCAGTTCCCCAGAGTCAGCCATGGCAGTGCAGCTGAGCACATTGGGGGAGCTGAATACAGAGCTGGTGGGTTGATGTCAGTGTGAGGAGAGGTGGTCCTGAGAACAGTATGCAATGAGGGCTGGGCAAATCCTCAAATCTTGAGGCTAGGCACTGAGGCTGGAAGGAACTGAAGGAAACTGCATATCTGGCATGGTTTCTTGGTTCAGAGAACTTTGGAGCCTGGTTGGAGGCTGAGGATAGCGCTTTGGCCCTTATTCCGTGACCCCAGTCTCTGAGATGATGATAAGGCAGCTGGGAAAGAGCTGAGCAGTGGAAATGAGTATAAGTTGGATACTCGGTGTCCACTTCCCAAGGGCCTTCAGGCCACCACTGCTAGGCCCTGACAGTTCCTTTTTGGGTGTCCCCACGACCTAACAACTGGCTGATGCAAAGCACAGCTCCGGCTCCATTCTCGCCCAGGTGTTCTGGGAAGTGAGAGGGCAGAGAAAGTAGGAGAGGAGCCTCCTTCTTCAGCACCACGGACAGCAATCGCCCTGGGATGATTTAGCCTCTGTAGCAGCAGGAGGTGCTGTCTCATGTGCATCACGAACACTTCCGCATCAGAGTCTAATGCCTGAGTGACTTCCTGGGTCCCACAGAGTGGGGGCTTGGGAGAATTACTGGTTACGAAAAAGAGAAATAAAAACTTGCACTAATGAAATAAATAAGCATTTAATATATTCTAAATTGAAAATTATTCATTTCAGAGTTTATCTATGCAGATATGACAAATATGCGTGTATATATATTTACTCACACTTCACTCCATTTTAGAGAAAATGTTGCAGACTATACCTGGTGTCCTGCACTTGGCTTTTATTCTTAGTATTATACATTGACACTCTTGACATGCATGCTGGTAGCTAGTGGTGCATTTTAAACAACTACCCTGCTCATTGATTATATAACTGGTTAAGTTTGAGACCCACTGCCTTAGAGTGTCTGCTTACTATTGTTCTGCTAAGGAAGTGTGTGTGTGTGTGTGTGTGTGTGTGTGTGTGTGTGTGCAGGCACGCACACACAGGCACACACGTGTGCTCAGTTACCCTTTCTGGAGAATTTCAAGCAGAGACTATCAGGGATGCAGCAGAAGCTGGACATGCATGGCATCCCATAACAACTGATCTCTACAGCAAGAATCCACCTTTGAGTCATGGTCAATGTCTGGCAGGTTTCTAGAGTTCCTGTTACTACTTCTCCATGGAAATCTCTTCTGAATTTAGACAAAAATCTTTCTGTGACCAGGAGGGTGCTCAAATAGTTGCTGTCTACAGCCAAATAGAGAAGATAATGAGGACAGGCTGGGCCTTTTAGGTCCTTCTTTTGAAACAGTGTGAGATCATGTCACTACTCCCTACAGGATTCAATCCAAACCCTGGAGTGTACCTTTCAATCATGGTGTATTTCCTCCTTCCCTCTGCTCTAGCATGATCCAACCATGCATTTCTCTACTTAATACTTTCAATAATTTCAGTCTCTGTGCCTGGACTGCCATTTTTTTCTATCAACCAAGAGAACTCCTATTGATCCTTTAGAGCCCAGAGAAAACATATCTTCCTCCACATTTTTCCATAATGCCCAACAGATGTCTCAAGCCTGGTGTTCAATTTTGTGTTCAATTTCCTACATGCAGATGCTCCAAGTGCATAGTAAGTGACACATACTATATTGATGTGAACACAACTGTCAAAGTCACCATGGTAGGAAAGTGTTATTATAATCCCCAGTTTGTAGATGAGGAAACTCAGTTTCAGAGGCTAGAGTCTGCTATTAACTGAAATTTGTGTTCCACTAAAATCAGTATGTTGAAATCTTGAAACTTAATATGATGATTTCACATGGTAAGGCCACAGAAAGGTGATGAATTCATGAGGGTGGAACCTTCATGAACTGATTGGTATGCAATCAGAAACCTCAAAAAGCTCATTAACCACTTCCACCAAGTGAGGACACAGCAATAAAACAGTCATTTATGAACCAGAAAGTGAGCCCTTACAAAGCACTGAACCTGCCAGCATCTTGAATTTGGACTTCCTAGTCTCCAGAACCATGAGAAAGAAATAATATTGTTTTTTCAGTCAACAAGTCTACAGTAGTTTGCTATGGTGACCCAAAAATACAAAGGCAGAGTAATATTTCCCTGGCACCAATGACATGTTAATTATGAAGCTGGAGCCCAAACCAAGGACTCTAAAGAGGACATCAATTGAAAGGTCCCATTGGTATTACCAAGCAATGAAGTTAAAAACATCAGGAGACGTTATGGATCACCATGCTTAAAAGATGGTTGAGGACAAACTGTAGGTGAAAATAGCAGGGGACAGCAGCTAAGGCTGTGCATTGGGAAAGGATTCCTGCCACCATACCTGCCCCCTTAGATGCTGAAGTCCAGAGATGACATCTAAAAATTAACACATGGGATTGGAGGCACAAGTCCATTCAGAACTCAAGCCCAAGGATTGATCTTGATTCACCCATAATTTAGAGCCCTTAATTCCTCTCAGTTCTAACATAAATGTCCCCCAAACTCAGCTCTTTAGCACCTCTGACAGTCAAATCCTAAGTGAATCCATGAAAAGAATGCCTTGCCAACAGGGTATAATTGGAAGTCTCAGAACAACTTAGGGCATCTGGTCAACCCCATACTTGGGGATGAAGAACAAGAGTGTCCCCAAGGGGAGAAATAGTGACAAAGGCTGGCCCCACCAGTTTCCAAACACCAGAGGGGAACTTAAAAAATTGGGGGGCACCTGTTTTCTGTATTCAGTCTGGGTCTGGACTGTCCCTTCTGAAGTCACTGATCATCCCAGTTGATTGCAGATACTATAGAACTTCCTTCAAGGAAGATATTCAAGAGTGTGGTGGCCCAGAGGTGCAGAGCCCAGGTAAGTGGTAATGTTGCCAACTGTAAGGAAGGAACATACCCTTTAACAATATCATCAGCTGACACTATCCAGTGCTTATAAGTTGCCAGTCATCATGCTCTCACTATTTTCATTTTAAAGATGAGATGGCTGTGTTTCATAGGTTAGGTGACTTGTCTTAAGACACAGGGCGTGAAATTTGTTACTAGATCCTAGCAACAAGTAAAAAGCTTAATCAACTGAAAAGTCAGCAGTCTTCACCTGTAAGAGATGCAAGGTCACAGTGCAAACTGTTGCTCTCAAAATTAGAGAGACCAGTGGGCAAATAGAGGGAATCACAACTCACTGGAACAGAAATCCATAATTAATAACTTCTGGAGGAACCAGTGTCAGGGAATGGAAATGTTAACTGCAATTGAAGCATTGCTGAAGGCTAAATGTAGATAAGTCTGAGAAATAAAAACTCTAGGCATTCCCAATATCAGGGGCTCCACACATTTATGAGTTTTACCTCCAGGAATGCTGTCAGATTCTCATAGTAAATCTAGGAGAAAAGATCACTCATGCTTCTGTCAGGAGAAGGAGAGAAACCCATTTTTGAAATATTCCAGAGCATTCTGTTCTTCCTAATAAGCTCTACCCTTAGGAGAAACAATTTAACCAGAACCTAGCCTTCTGGGGTTCTGCCAGAGCCTAAGTGGAAAAAGGAAATGCCCAACTCCAGCCACCTCTAGCCATTCTATCCCACCTAGGGGCAATCCAGGAAGACTGAGCAGCATATGCATATAACACAGGCTCAATTAAAGGGTGAGATTAGATCATGGGACTATAGAATAATTCCCTTCTCCCCACACCTTACTACCACATTACTAACTGTTCATTTCAAACAGTTCCTTTTACCCAGTACCTCGTGTCGGCTGCTGGTAGAAAAAAAATGGCAAGGCATACTAAAAGGCACAAAACACAGTTTGAAAAGACAGAACCAGCATCAAAGACAGACTCAGGCTTTCTACCTGTGGATGCTGCTGAGGAAGCATCACTAAATTCTCTTTCCCTACCACTGTCATGACTAAGCCAGTGTCCCTTAAGGAGTCCAAACAACTGTGGAAGCTCTTCATCAGAAGGCTGGGCTTCGAAAATCGATGAGAGCCTGAGGAGCCATTTTGAGCAATGTGGAATGCTCACGGATTATGTGGTAATGAGAGACCCAAACACCAAGTGCTCCAGGGACTTTGAGTTTGTCACATAAGCCACTATGGAGGAGATGGATGCAGTCATGAATGCAAGGCCACGCAAGGTGGATGGAAGAGTTGTGGAACCAAAGAGAGCTGTCTCGAGAGAAGAACCTCAAAGACAAGGTGCTCACTTAACCGTGAAAAAGATATTTGTTGGCGGCATTATAGAAGACACTGAAGAACATCACCTAAGAGATTTTTTTTAACAATATGGGAAATTGAAATGATGACTGACCGAGGCAGAGTCAAGAGAAGGGGCTTTGCCTTCTTAACCTCTGATGACCATGACTTTGTGGATAAAATTGTCTTTCAGAAATACCATACTATGAATGGCCACAACTGCGAAGTAAGGAAAGGCATGTCAAAACAAGAGATGGCTAGTGCTTCATTCAGTCAAAGAGGTCAAAGTGGTTCTGGAAACTTTGGGGATAGTCCTGGTGGTTTTAGTGTGAATGATAACTTTGGTCATGGAGGAAACTTCAGTGTTCGTGGTGACTTTGGAGACAGCAGGTGGTGGTGGATATGGTGGCAGTGCTGATGGCGATAATGAATTTGGTAATGATGGAAGCAATTTTGAACATGGTGAGAGCTACAATCATTTTGGCAATTACAAAAATCAGTCTTCAAATTTTGGACCCATGAAGGGGGGAAACTTTGGAGGTGGAAGCTCTGGCCCCTATGGTGGTAGAGGATAATACTTTGCCAAACCACAAAACCAAGGTGGCTGTGGTGATTCCAGTAGCAGCAGTAGCTATGCCAGTGGCAGAAGATATTACTTACTCCCAGGAAACAAAGCTTAGCAGGAGAGGAGAACCAGAGAAGTGACAGGGAAGCTACAGGTTATAGCAGATTGGTGAACTCAGTCAAGCATAGTGGTGGCAGGGCCTAGCTGCTACAAAGAAGATATGTTTAGACAACACTCATGAGTATAAGCAAAACACTGAAGGAATGTGTTTGTTACTAATTATATAACAGGTTCCATGGAAAGTGTAAAGCATTCCAACAAAGGGTTTTAATGCAGATATTTTTTGCACACATGCTGTTGATTGCTAAATGTAATAGTCTGATCATGATTCTGAAAAAATATGTCAACTTAAAAAATACTCAGATGTGGCAGCAATGTTGAAATAATCAGACTGAGAATTTAAAGCATCTGTAATCAATATGTCAGGGTTTC
>NW_007000843.1:0-391 GCF_000164805.1 Carlito syrichta | reverse complement strand
ATTATTCTTTGTTGTTCTATGACAAATTTCTCTCAAGTTTATATCTCAACACTGACATTATGTTGCATATATACTGCATCTTTTGGAAACTGCTAGTCTTCATACTGTCTGTCCCTCCTCCCCCACTCTTTTATAGACCATTCAATTGCATATTTGTGCTAGCACGGAGCATTCTGCCCTTCCTTGGTTCATTCCCTTTACTAACAGCCACCGCTTCCCATGCCCTTATGCCCTAAGCTTACTTCACCTATTCGGGTTCCTGACTGTCTAATTAGGCATGTCCAGCCTCCCCGACAATGGTCCAACATACACATCTAAATTTTTCCAGCAATTTTGCTCCCAATTTAACATTTCTCACTCCACAGGAATTCCCTACAATTCACAAAGTCAA
>NW_007000842.1:0-462 GCF_000164805.1 Carlito syrichta | reverse complement strand
TAGCCAGCTGGCTAGCTAGGCAGTGGAGCAGTTAAGTCATTTGTCTAGCCAGCGGGTTAGCTAACTGAGTCAGCTTGTTAGGTCAGCTTGCTAGCCAGCTAACTAGCTAGCTAGGTAGAGAGCTAATTAAGTCAAATGGCTAGCCAGCTGTCTAACTAGTTAAGTCAGCTACTTAATTCAGTTGCTTCCCATCTGGCTAGCTAGGTACATAGCTCGTTAAGTCAGCTGGCTACCCTGCTGGCGAGTTGGTTGTCAGTGAGTTTTTTCAGCTGGTCAGCCATATGGCTATCTAGTTGTGTCAGCTAGTTAAGGCAGCTGGCTAGCCTTCTGGCTAGCTGGTTAAGTAGGCTAGTTAAGTCAGCTGGCCAGCCAGCTGGCTCTCTAGGTAGCTAGCTAATTAAATCAGCTAGTTAAGTCAGCTGGCTAGCTAGGTAGCTAGCAAGTTAAGTCAGCTAGTTAAGT
>NW_007000841.1:0-674 GCF_000164805.1 Carlito syrichta | reverse complement strand
GGGCCACATACCATGAGAGTTCAGCTCTTCTACTTTACTCAGATGTAACCAGACTTCCCAAGACATAGCCCAGAACCCAGGGAGCAGTTTTGCAATGAGTTACAGCACCATCCACTTACTACCCAGAACCAGCCTCTGTTCCAACAACCTAGGCCTGGGTTCCCCGGTACACACTTCATCTTCCTCGTCTTGAACTGTGTCTCAATTCTCATATAGTTCCTTGGGTCTCTCTTAGTTAAAAGTATGGAAGCATGGAGGCTCATTCTTCACACGCTTAAACGTCCAACAGTTCTCCTGGTTGAAACGCCAAAACCCTTCCATCCTGGGGTTTTAGTGACCATTGACACTCTAAGAAATGTGTGCACGTCCCTCAAAAGGAAAGTGAGTTTGGGATCCTCCTTCAGTTGTCCACTGTAACCACAGTGGTTGATGTGGGTTTGATTACCTAAAAGGACTAGTTTGTGTCTCTTATGGGAGGTTACAAGAAAATGCAGGAGGTGGTGACTGACTGGGTGAAGTAGGATGAAAGAGGCGAGGCATCCAGGTTGACAGCCTTCCTCTAGAGCAAGGCCTGGCTAACTGCAGTCAGCAGGTTAAGTCTTGCTCGCCACCCGTATTAGTTAACTTTTTACTTATAAATAATTTAAGACTTAACCCTTACCTGTTTTGTAAAT
>NW_007000840.1:0-716 GCF_000164805.1 Carlito syrichta | reverse complement strand
CATTCTGTGCCATTCCCCTCCATTCCATTCCATTCTTCTCTACTCCTCCCCATTTCAATCCATTCCATTCCATTCTATTCCATTCCTCTCCATTCAATTCCATTCCATCCCATTCCTCAGCATTCTATTCCATTCCTCTGCATTCCACTGCACTCCATTAAATTCCATTGCATTCCTTTCCATTCCATTCCTCTCCATTCCATTCCATTCTAATCCTGTCCATTGGATTCCATTCCATTCCGTTCCATTCCATCTACTCCATTTCACTCAACTTCATTCTATCCCATTCTATGCCATTCCTCTCCATTCCATTCCATTCCATAAAATTCCTCCTAATTCCATTCTACACATTCCTCTCCATTTCCTTCCCTTCCTCTGCATGCCACTCCATTCCATTCCAATCCTTTCCATTCCATTCCATTCCCTTCCCTTCCATTCAATTCCATTCCCTTCCCTTCCATTCAATTCATTTACATTCCAGTCTTCTACATTCCATTCCACTCCACTCCATTCCATTCTAATTCATTCCATTCAATTCCTTTCTTCTCCATTCCATTTTATTCAATACCTTCGCATTTCATTCCTCTCCATTCCATTCCATTCCTCTCCTTTCCTCTCCATTCCTCTCAATTTCTCTCCATTCCATTCAATTCCACTCCATTCTATTCCTTTCCATTCCATTCCTCTCTATTATATTCCATTCCATTCCATTCCAT
>NW_007000839.1:0-359 GCF_000164805.1 Carlito syrichta | reverse complement strand
GAGCTAGTGACTTAGATAGCTGAATTACCTAGCTAGCTAGTTAGATAGCTCACTTAGCTACCTGACATAAATAGTTAGTTTATGAGATAGGTAGTTGAATTAACGAGTCAGTTAATGAGTTAGATATCTGTTTTAACTAGTTGGTAAACGAGTAAAATAGCTGACTTAACTAGTTGGCTAATGAATTAGCTAGGTGACTTAACTTGCCTGATGAGTCGGTCGTCTAGTTAGCTGTGTTAACACGTTGGCTGACTTCTAGACCGACCTGTTATCTGGCTTAACAAGTTGGCTGACTAATTGGCCGACTATTTAGCTTGAATAACTAGTTGGCTGAGTAGTTGGCCCCATAGTTACCTCAG
>NW_007000838.1:0-360 GCF_000164805.1 Carlito syrichta | reverse complement strand
TTTTTATGGTTTTTGTTTTCTTGAGTATTTTTGATCTATGGTTGGTTGATGCAGAAACCATAGATTTGGGGGACCAACCATACCCATGAAACATACATGTTCATAAACGTGATTGTTTTTCTCTTGCTAATCTGTCTTTTGTCACAGGAACTCTCAACAAAAAAACATTAAAGGTAAAGAGAAAATTATGCTTCTTCCCATATCCTTTCCTGCCCAAAATCATCCAGTGGCTCCCTCTTTCCTACAAAAGGTCTAAACTCCTCAGGGTGGCATTCAATTTCCCCATTATCCCCACTCTCCTCCCCACCAGCCTCAGGTCTATCCACCCAGCCCAGAGTCCTGCACACTGGCCAGCATGCA
>NW_007000837.1:0-503 GCF_000164805.1 Carlito syrichta | reverse complement strand
AGATAGCTTGTTTGCTAGATAGTAATGTTAGCTAGATAGCCAGCTAGCTAGTCAGCTAGCTAGTTAAATCGGCTAGCAAATCAGTTAGTTAGCTTGCTAGTTGACTAGCAACTCAGCTAGCTGGTGAGCTAACTAGTGTCCTCCATCACTTTCCATCAGGTCAGGTAGCTAGTCTGCTCGCTCATCAGCTAAAAGGTAAGCAAACTAGTCAGCATGCTCACCAGTGAACAGTTAAACTAACTTGTCAGCTCGCTTGCCAACAGGTCAGCTAAGTATTCGGTTTGCTTGCCAGCAGACTAGTTAAGTCAACTCACCGGTCAGTTCACATGCCAGCAGACTAGTTATGGCAGCATATGCATCAGCTCACTCACTGGCCGAATAGTTATTTCAGTTGACCGGTCGGTTCATTCACCGGCTGACTAGTTAAGTCAGCTCACCTGTCAGAACCCACACCACCAGCCTAGTTATGTCAGCTAATCGGTCGGCCTACTAGCCAGCCAACT
>NW_007000836.1:0-932 GCF_000164805.1 Carlito syrichta | reverse complement strand
TCAGCTAACTAGTCTGCCTAGTAGTTGGCCAACATGTCAACTGAGAATTTAGCTCAGCTAGCTAGTTGGCCGACTAGTTAGTACAGCCAGTGAGTCAGCCAAATAGTTGGACAACTAATTAGGTGAGGAAACCAGCCAGAAAACAACTTAACCATGCTAACTAGTGGGCCAATTCGTCAGTCAACTCATTCACCCAGCTAACTAGTCGGCCAATTAGTGAGCCACCATGTTAAGCCAGCTAACAAGGTGGCCGAGGAGTCAGTCAATGTGTTAAACCAGCTAACTAGTCAGCTGACTCATCAACCAACAAGTTGTCACTTAACTTACTAGTTAACCAACTAGTTAAGTCAGCTAGTTTGCACCATAAACCAATGAGTTATAATAGATAGCTAATTGGTTAACTAAGTCATTAAGTCAGCTACCTATTTCACAAGCTAACTAGTTAAGTCAGCTAGCTAAGTCAGCTAACTAACCAGCTAGATAACTATGTCAGCTAGCTCACTAGTTAGTTAATTATTTAAGTCTTCTACTTTCGTCTGCTACCTAACTAGTTAGGTAACTAGATAAGTCAGCTAGTTATTCATCTAGTTAAATAGTTATCTATTTTATTCAGGTATTAAGTCAGTTAGCTAACTAGTTAAGTCAGCCAGTTAAGTCAACTAGCTAAGTAGTTAAGTCAGCTAGCTAGGTGTGCTAGTTAAGTAAACTTTCTAATTTAGCCAGCTGGTTAAGACAGCTAGCTAGCTACTTAGCTAATGGGTTAAGTCAACAAGTAGAGTCAGATAGTTAGCTGGGTAACTAACAGGTTAAGTCAGCTGGTTGAGTCAGCAAATTAGCTAGTTAGCAACGGGTTGAGTCAGCTGGTTGAGTAGACTACTAGCTACTTAGCTAACGAGTAAGTCAGCTGGATGAATCAGCTAACTAGCTAGTTA
>NW_007000835.1:0-364 GCF_000164805.1 Carlito syrichta | reverse complement strand
TTGCGAGGATGAGCCCCTGAGCATGGCCTGTGGTTGTGGTGTTGTTGGTTGCTATTATTACACTGAGTTGGAGACATGCTGTGTGGCCCTTCTTAACGCAGGTGCCCGATCTCGGCCACAACAGTGTCCTGCAGGTCTAGAACCCAGGAGCCATGTTCACGCCATTGTGCCCCAACCAGGCAGAGGGAGATTTCAGCGAAAAAAATGACTCCTTCCACGTGCATCACGATGGGTTTCCACAACTCCACACGGAAAAGTCTGTGTGGGTGGAGAACGATGGAGTGATCCAGAGAGGAAGGGGCACATCCCCCACCCAAAGGTGGAAAAATGAGCAATAGGAAGCTCGGCTGGTCACTGCATTGCT
>NW_007000834.1:0-483 GCF_000164805.1 Carlito syrichta | reverse complement strand
GGTTAATTCAGCTGGCCAGCCAGCTGGCTAACTAGTTAAGTCATTTAGTTAAGTCAGCTGGCTAGCCATCTGGCTAGCTGGATAAATCAACTAGCTAAGTCAGCCGGCCAGTCAGCTGGCTAGCTAGGTTGCTAGCTAGTTAAGTCAACTAGTTAAGTCAGCTGGCTATATAGTCAGCAATATAGTTAAGTAAACTGGCTAGCTAGTTAAATCAGTTAGATAAGTCAACTGGCTAACCAGCTGCCTATTGTGATAACTATCTAGTCAAGTCAGCTGGCTAGCCAGCTGGTTAGTTATTTAAGTTACCTAATTAAGTCAGTTGGCTAGCCAGCTCGCTTGCTAGCTAAAAAGTTGTTTACTCAGATGGCTAGACGGCTGGGCAGCTAGTTATTTCAGCTAGTTAAGTCAGCTCAGTAGCAAAGCGGCTACTTAAGTTAGTTATGTCAGCTAGCTGGCTAGCTATCTCAGCTAGTTAAGTCAGCT
>NW_007000833.1:0-371 GCF_000164805.1 Carlito syrichta | reverse complement strand
TTTCAAGATGAGACACATTTGAGTAGTGTTCAAATTTTGAAGGACAATTTATAAGTAAGAATACCCATTATTGAATTACTAAATGGAATGTCAGGAGAGTGACTGATGATTTTAGTTGGGACTTTGCATCATTTATTCCCTCAATGATAACTGCCAAATTCACTGCCTTCTTGAATGGTAGTTTCTCCTCAGATCTCTTAGTCTTAAATATGAATACAACTATGACTTGTCAGTCATTTGAGTGAGAAAATGTGTTAAAATATTTTCTTTCTGCAGTCAATTTTGAGAAGATGTGGTAGCTCTCAAAACATGTGACTCACTGAATGTTATTTATACTATAAATAGAAAAGGAAAATTGGACATTAGTTTAC
>NW_007000832.1:0-928 GCF_000164805.1 Carlito syrichta | reverse complement strand
TATGGAAGTACTATGGGCCCATGGGGAGATATGTCGGACATTACCTCTACACTTAAGCATCCTCCCACGCTGTGGAAATTGGACCCAGCCTCATCTAGGAACTGTGCCCTGCTCTCAAAAATATAATGGGTTTAATCTGAATAAACCCACTTTTTGTCCTTTGGTTCCCCACCCCCACATCGAGTTTTCTTTCATTGAGGTATGAATCACATAAAAATAAATTCACTTTTTAAGATATTTAGTGCATATTCATGTAATCAGTGCCATGACTGAGACACAGAATAGTTCCACCAATTCAAAACATGCACATGTACACATGTAGACTTTTGCGTCCTTCTTTCACTTAGCAACATGCTTTTGAACCGCATTTGTGTTTTTGTACATGTTAGCATTTTTTTTCTTTTTGTTGTTGAGTAATACTTCACAGTAAGGATGTACCACAGACTGCTTATGCATTCACCGGTTGAAGGACTTTTTTTTTTTTTACAGTTTCTGTAAATTCATTATGTATGGTGAATAACATAAAAGTAATTATGAATAAGGTTGATATAAACAACCATATATAGGTTTTTGAGTGAATAAATTTTTATTTCATTTGGGCAAATACCTAGGAGTAGGACTGCTGGATTATAAAGTAACATATAATTATCTTTAAAAGAAACTTCATGGCTGATTTCCAAAGTGGTGGTACCATTGTGTACCTCTACCAGAAAATTGCCTTTTCTTTTTTTTTTTTTTGAGGTGGGGTCTCACTCTTTGTCATCCAGGTTGGAGTGCATGGCCACCACAGCCTCGACCTGCTGGGCTGAGGCGATCCTTCTGCCTTAGCCTTCCAAGTATCATGTGGAGTTTTTCTAGTCCCTTTTCCATGAATAGAATCTGTTTTCTAGAATCTTAGCAACAGGCAGGAGCTTCCATTACAGCTGTT
>NW_007000831.1:0-449 GCF_000164805.1 Carlito syrichta | reverse complement strand
CAGCCAGCTGGCTCACTAGTTATTTCAGCTAGTTAAGTCAGCTGGATAATTAGGAAGCTAGCTAGTTAAGTGAGCGAGGTATGACAACTTTCTAGCTAGTTAAGTCACCTAGTTTTGTCAGCTATATGATAGCTAGCTAGGTAGCTGATGAGTTAAATAGCTCTTTAAGTCAGGTGGCTAGCTATGTAGCTAACTTGTTAAGTCAGCTAATTAAATCAGCTGGCTAGTTAATTAAGACAGTTAGTAAAGTCAACTGGCTAGCCAGCTGCATAGCAGGATAGTTAGCTAGTTAAGTCAGCTGGCTAGCTAGTTAAGTCACCTAGTTAAGTCAGTTGGTTGGCCAGCAAGTAAGCTAGGTAGATAGGTAGTTAAGCCAGCTGGCAAGCCATGGGGCTCTTTAGGTAGGTAGCTAGTTAAGTGAGCTGGCTAGCCATCAGGCTATCTAGTTA
>NW_007000830.1:0-371 GCF_000164805.1 Carlito syrichta | reverse complement strand
TCAGCTGACAAGTTAGCTGACTAGTCGGCCGATTGGTTAACTGACTCAACTACTTGGCCGGCTAGTAGGCTGACAAGTTAGCTGACTTAACTAGTTGGCCTACGAGTGAGCTGACAGGTGAGCCAACTTAACTAGTCAGCCAGTGAGTGAGCCAACTTGTCAGCTGACTTAACTAGTCGGCTCACAAGTGGGCCAACTTGTCAGCTGACTTAAGTAGTTGACTGGCAAGCTAGGTGACCAGTGAGTTGACTTAACTAGTTGGATGGTGAGGAAGCCGACTAGTTAGTTGACCTATTGGCCTGTGAGCCAGACGACAAGTTAGTTGACCTGTTGGCTGGTGAAAGTGCCAAGTAGTTTGCTGACTGGATGGC
>NW_007000829.1:0-372 GCF_000164805.1 Carlito syrichta | reverse complement strand
TATCTGTAAAAATGTACGATCTGTCAACAAAACCTGATATCAAATCAAACAATGGAAGGAGTATGTTCACCAATCACAATCTGCCATTCAGCTGTTAGGAAAATCATCTGAGGCGGTATGATAGCAGAATTATGGCACCACACAGACATACACATCCTAATTTCTGAAATCAGTAAATATGTTACCTTACATGAAAAAAATGAACTTTGCAGATATATTAAGACTATGGATTTTGAGATGGTTAGGGTGTCCTGGATTTTGAGATGGTTAGGGTGTCCAAGTGATTTAATATAATCACAGGAGCTCTAAAACAACAACAACAACAACAACAACAACAACAACAACAACAACAGCCTTTCCTAGCTGAGGGTA
>NW_007000828.1:0-373 GCF_000164805.1 Carlito syrichta | reverse complement strand
CTGTAAAGAAGCCAGGACTTCTCTATGACCCCTTCCCTGCCTGCAGCCACAAGCTCACCAGCCCAGGATATCTCCCTGAAATGCTTGATAGTTTGCAAAGACAACCTGAGCAGCTAGAGGCCCAGTGATCCAGGAAGAAGACCCTTGGATCCACATGGGTAAAGAAAGAGAGAGAAGGGAAGAACATTCTAGAACATCCTCAAGGGTGAGCACAGGCCCCAAGGCGGGAATGTAGAGAAGGGTTTTGTCTCTGCCATTTGCTAGGATCTTGAAAGGAGAAGAAGGGTGAAGAACACAGGAGAACTCTGCTGCAGACACTGTGACACTGTTTTAGCCCCTTTCCTGCAGTGTTCCCACACCAGGGGCCAGGAGT
>NW_007000827.1:0-597 GCF_000164805.1 Carlito syrichta | reverse complement strand
TGAGCCCCCACTTATTCAGTCTCTCCCAGCATTTTCTTCCCAGAAAGGATTTTGTTGATTAAAAAAAAAGGCACTTGGCTTCTGTGTTCTTGGAATCACTAGGGTCCATGCCCAGCAGCTGTGGCACCAGCTGCTGCACCAGGAGAGCCCTGGCTGCTAGCTTCCTAGCCCTTACTCAGTCAGCCACCCACATGTCCACTCACTCACCTGCATGTACACAAAATATTCCACGTACTCACTCATACTGGGACTTGCATAATCTGACTGACTCAGCTGCCATCTAGTCAGAAGTGTCTATATGCAGATGGTAACCACTTTGAGCCCCTCTTGTAATTGCAGAAGTCAAGTATGACTTGTATTCATCTTTTGTTACCAGTACATATTTAGTATTAGAAATTCATGCTAATTTTAATACAGTTTCTTTCTTTCTTAAAATGTGTATCCAGAGGGACAACCTGGATGAGAATAAAGCTGGACTTGTAAAGAAGCATCATTCATGCACTCTAGCTCAGGGTGAGGGTGTTTGGTATTTTGTGGTTGCCACAGAGACCTCACTGTTGTCTGTGCTAAGACAAAATTAGGACGTGGCATAGCTCT
>NW_007000826.1:0-378 GCF_000164805.1 Carlito syrichta | reverse complement strand
TTTCCAATACATATAAAAATTATATTTATACTATACTGTAGTCTATTAAGTATGCATTTTAAAAAAATGAACATATTACACACACACACACATATTTTGAATCAGAGTCTCATTCTGTTGCCCAGGCTACAGTACAGTGGCACAATCACTGCTCACCACAGCCTTCAACTTCTAGGTCAGGCAGTCCTCCCACCTCAGCCTCCTGAGTAGCTGGGACTACAGGTTCATACTGCCACACCTGGCTAACTTCTGTATTTTTTTTGTGGAGATTCAATATTGCTATGTTACCCAGGTTGGTCTTGAACTCTTGGGCTCAAGCAGCCTCCCTAAATGCTGGGATTACAGGTGTGACCCACAGGGCCTGGCCACATACTTTAA
>NW_007000825.1:0-409 GCF_000164805.1 Carlito syrichta | reverse complement strand
CAAATCTAAGAGTTTTCTGGAGAAGTCTTTAGAGTTTTTTAGGTTTAAGATCATAATGTCAGTGAACAAAGAGAATTTGACTTCCTCTTTTCTGATCTGGATGCTTTTTACTGTATTTCTTTCTCTAGCCTGATTGCTCTGACTCAGATTTCCAGTATTACATTGCATGTAAATGGTAAAAGTAAGCATCCTTGTCTTGTTCAGTTCTAAGGGGGCTTGCTGTCAACTTGTTCCTATTCAGTATGATGTTGTCTATGGGTTTGTCATATAAGACCTTAGTTGTATTGACATAACGTTCCTTCTGTTCCTTGTGTGCTGAGATTTTTCTTTCTTTCTTTCTTTCTTTCTTTCTTTCTTTCTTTCTTTCTTTCTTTCTTTCTTTCTTTCTTTTTACTGAAGTGAAGCTGAA
>NW_007000824.1:0-410 GCF_000164805.1 Carlito syrichta | reverse complement strand
TAGCTAGCTAGCTGACATATCTAGCTGACTTAACTAGCAAGCTTCCGAGCTTGCCAGTTGACTTAACCAGCTGAAATAAATAGCAAGCCAACTGGCTGCCCATCTGAGGTAAAAATCTTTGCAACTAGCTAGTCATCTGGCTAAACAACTGAATTAACATTCTGACTTAAGTAGCTACCCAGCTGGTTAACCAACTGACTAAATTAACTCACTTAACATGCTAGCCAGCTGTCTAGACACCTGAATTAATTGCCTAGCTACCTAGCTAGCCAGCAGCCTAGCCACCTGATTTAACTAGCTGACTTAATGACGCAGCCATCTGGTTAGCCAGCAGACTTAATTAACTATCTAGCTAGTTTGACAGCTGGATAGCCAGTTGACTTAACTAGCTGACATAACTAGATAGCCTA
>NW_007000823.1:0-449 GCF_000164805.1 Carlito syrichta | reverse complement strand
CATAAAAATCTGGGTCAATCAACCTTATATGGATTCAACCCTCTTTCTCTTTCCAGTCTTCAGTCGGTCCTGCTTCAGTGGCAGCCAAATTGGAAAACTGGGAACAGCATGAGGTGAGTCTCATTTTCCCGGGGGATGTTTCCTATTCTGTCCATGCTGTTGAGGGGTAGATGTCTCCTATGACCTACCCAGAAGTCATTGCATCTGAAGTCCAAAATCTGGTTAGGTTTTTGGAATCCTGTACCTCCCTGGGCTGTTGATCTTACATGGCCACCACTATAGAGCTAGGAACCCTAGGCCTGCGAGAAGAGAGATATTGCAGTCCATGACGCGTCTTTTGAGACCCAGCCAGCACTTGGGTAGCATGGCCTTCACGGTTTTCCAGGCAGTT
This sequence comes from Carlito syrichta, assembly GCF_000164805.1. Classification (NCBI taxonomy): domain Eukaryota; kingdom Metazoa; phylum Chordata; class Mammalia; order Primates; family Tarsiidae; genus Carlito; species Carlito syrichta. Next base: position 58 of record NW_007000823.1, on the reverse strand, counting down.
CTGGGAAGGCGGCGAGACTCGCCAGCCGCTGAGGAGGCGTGGACGTGGACCCGGCGGT
>NW_007000822.1:0-779 GCF_000164805.1 Carlito syrichta | reverse complement strand
AGCCGACTGCCTAGCTAACTGACTAGCTATAAAGCAAGCTGGCTAGCTGGATGGCTATCTAAGTCAGCTAGTTAAGTCAGCTGGTTAGCCAGCTGGCTAGCTTGGTGACTGTCATGATTAGATTGCTGGTTAGTAGGCTGTTCAGTTAGGTGGCCAGATAATTAAGCCGGCAAGTTAGGCAACTGAAGACCAGGCTGACTGGCTAGTTAAGCCAGCTTTCTATCCCACTGTCCAGTCAGATGGCTGGCTATTTAAGCTGGCTGGCTAGCCAGGTGGCAAGTCAGCTAGCTAGCTAGCCAGGCTGCCTAGCCAGCGAGCCAGCCAGGTAACTAGCTAGTTAATCCAGGTGGCTAGCCATATAGCCAACCAGGTAGCCTGCTAGTTAAGTCAGCTGGCTAGCCACCTACCCAGCCAACTAGCTTGTCAGATAGTTAAGTCAGCTAGCTAGCCAGCTAACTAGTTAAGTCAGCTAACACTTAGCTAACTTTTCAACTAGCTAGCTAAGTCAGCTAGCTAGTCAGATTGATTGTCAAATAGCTAGTTAAGTCAGCTAGCTAGTCAGCTAGAAAATTAAGTCAGCTAGCCAGCTAACTAGCCAGTTAGATAACTAGTTAAGTCACCCTGCTAGTCAGCTAGATAGATTGTTTGCTAGCTACTTATGTCATCTAGATATAAAGCTAGCTAGTCAGCTAGCTAGTTAAGTCAGCTAGCATACCAGCTAGTTACTTAGCTAACTAGTCGGCTAGCAACTCAGCTAGCTTGTCAGCTAACTAGTGGGG
>NW_007000821.1:0-382 GCF_000164805.1 Carlito syrichta | reverse complement strand
TGTTCCTTTGGGCTTTATAAAAATCATGTGCATTGATATACTTGAACTTTTTTTTTTTTTGAGTCAAGTCTCAATCTGTTGCCCAGGCTGGAGTGCAGTGACATGATCACGATGATCATGGCTCATGACAGCTCTGTCCTCCTGGACTCAGGCTAGCTTTCCACCTCAGCCTCCCAAGTAACTGGGACTGCAGATGCGTGCCACCATACTCAGCTAATTTTTTTGATTTTTTTTTTAATAGAGATGAGGTCTCGCTATGTTGCCCAGACTGGTCTTGAACTCCTGGGCTCAAGAGATCCATCTGCCTTAGCCTCCCTAAGTGCTGGGAGTATAAGCAGAAGCAGAAGCCACCGTGCCCGGCTGGTATACCTGAGCGTTGAGA
>NW_007000820.1:0-569 GCF_000164805.1 Carlito syrichta | reverse complement strand
TAATTCAAGTGGCTAGCCATCTGGCTAGCTAGGTATCTAGTGAGTTAAGTCAGCTGGCTAACCAGCTGGCTAACTGGTTAAGTCAGCTAGATAAGTCAGTTGGCTACCCACCTGTCTAGGTAGGTAGCTAGCTAATTTACTCAGCTTGCTTGCTGGCTGGCTAGCTAGTTAAATCATCAAGTTAAGTGAGCTGGTTCATCGTCTGGCTAGTTAGGTGGCTGGCTAGTTAAGCCAGCTGGCTAGCCAGATGGGTAGCTAGTTAAATCAGCTTGTTAAGTCATGTTGTTACCTGGCTGTTTAGCTAGGTGGCTGAAAAATTATGCCACCTGGTTAGCAGGCTGGTCAGGTATGTGGCCTACTATTTAATCCAACTGGCTAGCTGCCTGACCAGCAAGTTGGCTGGTTAGTTAAGCCAGCTTGCTATCTGACTGTCCAGACATCAGGTTGGCTATTTTAACCAGCTGGCCAGTCAGCTGGCCAGCACACTAGCTAGCTAGCTGGCTGCCTCGCCAGTAGCCTGCCAGGTAACTAGCTAGTTAAGCAAGCTAGCCAGCCAACAATCTAGTCAG
>NW_007000819.1:0-535 GCF_000164805.1 Carlito syrichta | reverse complement strand
TGTGGCACTGATAGCAGAGGAGGGCCAGTCACTAGGGCACACAATACAAAAGTCTAGTTAGTGAGAAACCAATCACAGATGAGGGTCAGTCATTGTGGTACCACTTACATAGGATTCCAGTGACGGGGTGCCAATGTCAGATGAGGGTCAGTCAATTGGACATAGATTACAGAGGAGAGTCAATCACTGGAGGATCAATTTTAAAGAAGGATCAGTCAATGAAACACCAAACACGGAGGAGGACCAATCATGAGGTACACATCACAAAGGAAGGCCATTTACTGGTACAGGCATCACAGAAGAAGGCCAGTCTCTGCGTCATCCATCACAAATGAAGGCCAGCTCTGTGTACTCAACACAAAGGAGGGACTGTCACTGAAGCACCCATGACAGGTGGCTTGTTACTGTGGCACCCTACACAGAGACAAGAACTTCAGAGGAGCTCCCCTCATAGAGGAGGGCTAGTCACTGAGGCTCCCATTATACAAGAGGCCTAGTCACAGATCAATCTATCACAGAGGAGAGCTCTTCATTG
>NW_007000818.1:0-386 GCF_000164805.1 Carlito syrichta | reverse complement strand
GTTGTCACTTCCCTTTGTGTTGGCCCTTAGACCAGGAATCCTGGGTTCTGACCACTGACTCATGGATTGTTCTAAAAAAGTCAGTGCTGTCAGACTGCACCCTAGTGGAAAGTAGCTCCATGGGCTATTTAGAATCCCTAGCGTCATCATTTCCCTCCCTGAAGAATCTCCAGTAGTTTATGGCTACTTTTCTTCTCCTTTCTGGCATCCTCTGCTGTTATTCCTTGACCACCATTAACTATGGCCAGTTAAATTAATACCTCTGCTTTGAGGAGCATAACTACACACACACACACACACACACACACACACACACACACACACACACTTCCTCACAGATGTTTCCATAAATAAAACATGAACACACCTTAGGAGTAAACCTTTAT
>NW_007000817.1:0-582 GCF_000164805.1 Carlito syrichta | reverse complement strand
GTGTATTTAAAAGCATGCAGTGCTGGGCACGGTGGCTCATGCCTGTAATTCCAGCACTTTCGGAGCCAGAGGGGAGAGGATTGCCTGAGTCCAAGGGGTTGAAACTAGCCTAGGCAACTAGGTGAGACCTTATCTCTATAACAAAACAAAAAAATTAGCCGGGTGTGGTGGCATGCAACTGTAGTTCCAGCTACGTGGGAGGCTGAAGCAAAAGAATCACCTGAGTCCAGCGGTCAAGGCTGCGGTGGCTGTGAGCATGCCACTGCACTCCAGCCTGGGGGACAGAGTAAGTCTCTGACTCAAAATAAACAAAAAAAGTAAAAATCAAAAATCTCCTGCAGGTTTGTTACATGGATATATGGTGTGACAGTGAGGTTTGGACTTCTGTTGAACCCATTACCCAAACAGTGAACATAGCACACATAGATAGTTTTTCAGCCTTTATCGCCTTTCTTCCTGCTTCGCTCCCCCCCACCCCGCGCGCTTTAGAAGTCCTCAGTGTCTGTTGTTCTCATCTTTATGTCTGTGCATACCCAGTGTTTGGCTCCCACTTGTAAGTGAGAACATACCGGAATTTTTTCC
>NW_007000816.1:0-394 GCF_000164805.1 Carlito syrichta | reverse complement strand
TATTCAAGCCAACTAGTTAAGTCAGCTGTCTAGATTGCTGGCTAGGTAGGTAGGTAGCTAGTTAAGTGAGCTGGGAAGCCACCTTGCTAGCTTAAGTCAGCTAGGTAAGTCAGTTGAATAGCCAGCTTGCTAGATAGGCAACCAGCAAGTTAAATAAGCTGGCTAGCCAGCTGACTAGCTGGCTAAGTCAGCTAGTTAAGTCAGGTGGAAACCAGATGGCTAGCTATTTAAGTCAACTCGTTAAGTCAGTTGGCTCTCCAACTGGTTAGTTAGATAAAAAGCTAGTTTAGGCAGATGACTATCCATCAGGCTAGTTTGTTATTTCAGCTAGTTAATTCAGTTGGTTAGCTAGGAAGCTAGTTCTATATGTCAACTAGTTATGTCAGCTAGCTAG
>NW_007000815.1:0-392 GCF_000164805.1 Carlito syrichta | reverse complement strand
CTGGCGTTTGCCAGTAGGGCCCGGCAGAAGCAGCAATCAAGCCTGCCTAGAGTAAAGGGAATTTATAAGGCCTAAGACATCACGTATTAGGCAAAAGTTATGCAAATCACAAAACTTGTGGCTACAAAAGTTATGCAGATCGCAGGACTTGTGACTGTGCAGAGTGGAGAGCCATTGGCCACTGTCTACAGGGAAGTCAAGGATTCCCGGGGCTGCCCGCTGGGAATGCATAGGAGATAAGGGGAAGTGCACCCTCCATCAGCTCTAAGGAGTGTTATTCAAGAATGTGCAGGAGCACTGGGATCCCTGTTGCCCCTTCCCTAGGGACTGTGATGTGGGCGGACATTCATGGGTCTCTGTGTCACGGGGTCTCCCAGACATTCACAGGTGGT
>NW_007000814.1:0-403 GCF_000164805.1 Carlito syrichta | reverse complement strand
TAATTCTTAAAATGTATGGTTAGAATTTCCCCGTAAAACAATCTGGCAGCAGACATTTGTGGTTAAGGGAGTGTTTCAATTATGAATGCAAACCCTTATTCAAATTATGTTGTTAATGTTGGGTGAATTGTGGTAGTTTGTACCTCTTGAGAAATTGGTCCATTACATCTAAGTAGTCAAAATTATATGTGTAAAGTTTTCATAGTATGGTCATGTGTATGAAGATGTTTTGATCAAATATGTACTGCATATATGAAAACGGTCCTATGAAATTATAATGGAGTTGAAAAATTTCTATTGCTTGGTGATTCTGTAGTCATTGTAATGTCCTGGTGCAATGTGTTACATATTTCTGGTGATGCTGGACTAAACAAATCTGTGCTTCCAGTCACCACATGAAAGT
>NW_007000813.1:0-773 GCF_000164805.1 Carlito syrichta | reverse complement strand
GTGGTACCTCATCACAGTCTTTTGAGGGTAGAAGTCTCAGCTTCTACTCAGCCTCTACTCGTGTAGGTGGGGTTGGATCATAATTTTTTTTTTGGTGATATTTGAATGAAATAAAGTAGTTTTTTTAAAAAAGTTTGTCTTGATTGGTTATTACTTTTGCAATCCTTTGGCTGGAGTCAACTTTTGATGAGACTCTTTTTGTTTGTGTCTTTGGTATTTTCAATTTGCTAGCTTCTTCTAATCCAAACATGGGATATATGAAGCAAAAAAGAAAATCCAATGAACTCACCACATCTTCCCTTGCATTCTAAACTCCCTAGCTGAACTGTCTTCTTATCTCCACCTTACAGAGTCCTCTTATGTTTGTTTTATGTATATTATTCAGAATCTTTTTTTTTTTTTTACTTAGCATGAGAAACAGGGGAAAGTTATGTCTACTCCATCTTCCCATAGTGGAATTCTACAGGTTTTATTTTTAACTTGATATTTAATTTTTTTGTAATTGCAAATAGCATATGAAAGGCTTAAGATTGTTATGATTATCATGAGGTTTATTTGAAGTGAAAATCACTGTTCTCCTGTATGCTGAGGTTTTTGTTAAGCAAATTCAGATTTTTTGTTTGCTTGTTTGTTTTTTCTGTGACATTTTCCATTTCTATAGCTACCCATATATAGTTTTACTGACCATAAGAAATTTTCAAGTCTTGTGACCATTTGGTCTTTTCTTAGCTCTCATTAGACTTACCAGGAAATGGTAATACATATACTTTCTT
>NW_007000812.1:0-807 GCF_000164805.1 Carlito syrichta | reverse complement strand
TCAGTCACCAAGCTAACCAGCTGGGCTAACCAGCTGACTTAACTAGCTGACTTAACTAGATAGCCATTCAGCTAGCCAGCTGGCTTAATTAGCTATTCATCTAGTTAGCCAACTGGCTAGCCAGCTATCTTAACTCACTTATCTAGCTCTCTACCTAGCTAACCAGTTGGCTAGCCACTTGAACTAATCAGCTGATTTAGCATATTTGCCAAATGGCTAGCCAGCTCACTCAACTAGCTGATTTAAATAGTTAGCCACTTAGCTAGCCAGCTGCCTTAACTCGCTGACATCACTAACTATACAAGTGGCTACCAGCTGACTTAACCAACTAGATACCTACGGACCACGATGGTTTGCCAGCTGAGTAAACTACCTAGCTTCCTAGCTAAACAGCTGGCTAGCGGGCTGAGTTAATTAGGTGACAACTAGCTAGCCAGTTGGCAAGCCAGCTGCCTTAACTAGTTAGTTACCCAAGCTAGGCAGGTGGCTAGCCAGCTGACTTAACTAGTTGACTTAAGTAGCAAGTAAGCTGATGTAACAAGGTGACTTGACTAACTAGCTACCTAGCAAAACAGTTGAGTTTACTGGCTGAAATAATTAGCTTGCTTCCTAGCTAGCTATCTAGCAAGCAAGCGGACTTAACTAGCTGACTTAAATGGTTGGTTACCTAGCTAGCCAGTTGACTTTACTAGCTGAGAATATTAGCCAGACTGCTGTCTAGCCATCTGATATTAACTAGCTTTTTAGCTAGCTATCGAGCTAGCTAGTAAACTGAATCAACTTGGTGACTTAACTAGCTAGCCAGCT
>NW_007000811.1:0-583 GCF_000164805.1 Carlito syrichta | reverse complement strand
TTCAATTCCTATCCATTCTATTTCATTTCTTTCCATTCCATTCCATTCCTTTCCTCTCCATTCCATTCCATTCCATTCCATTCCATTCCATTCCTCCCCATTCAATTCCAGTACTTTCCATTCCATCTCATTCATTCCATTCCATTCCATTTATCATCATTCCATTCCATTCTTTCCATTAATCTCCATTCCATTCCATTCCATTCCATTCCATTCCATTCCATTCCATTCCATTTCTCTGCAATCCATTCAATTCCATTCATCTCTATTCTGTTCTTCTCCATTCCATTGTTTTCTATTCCTATCCATTACATTCCTCTCCATTCCGCTCCATTCCTGTCCATTCCATTCCATTCCTGTCCATTCTGTTCCTCTCCATTCCATTCCATTCCATACCATTTCTATCCATTCCGTTCCATTCCTCTCCATTCCTTACCATTCCATACCAGTCCATTCCATTCTATTCCTACGCATTTCTTTCCATTCCATTCCATTCTTCACCATCCGTTCCATTCCGTTTCATTCCATTCCAATCCAATCCAATCCATTCCCTTCCAATCCATTGCATTCCATTCCATTATTT
>NW_007000810.1:0-436 GCF_000164805.1 Carlito syrichta | reverse complement strand
CTGTCTGCTCACTCACTGGCTGACTAGTTAAGTCAGCTAAGTTTTCAGCCTACTAACCAGACAACTAGTTAAGTCAGCTAACCAATTGGCAGATTAGTGGACCAACTTCTCAGTCAGCAAGTTAGGTCAACTAAATAGATGGCCGACTACTTAGGCCAGCTAACTAGTCGGCCAACCAGTCAGCTGACAAATTAGGTGAGCAAACTACCAAGCCAAATACTTACACTAACTATGGGGCCAACCAGTCAGCCAACTATTTAAGCAAGCTAAATAGTCGGCCGATTAGTCGGCCAACTTATTAAGCTAGCTAACAAGTTGGCCGAGTAGCCAGCCAATGTGTTAAACCAGCTAGCTAGTCGGCCGACTCATCAGTCAACAAGTTAAGTCACATAGCTAACTCGTTCACCAACTAGTTAAATCAGCTAGCTAGCTCGTT
>NW_007000809.1:0-3458 GCF_000164805.1 Carlito syrichta | reverse complement strand
CCACCCTGTTAATCAGGCACTAAGCATATTTGGACACTATAGTAATAGTCAAACAAATTAGAAGGTGGTGTTCAGGTTGACCAAAACCTTCACACAGTTTTAAATAATGAACGCTGATAGCTCATTTCAAAGAGTATTTATTCTATAGGAGTTCCACTGACAAATAACCATTTCCAGAATGTGTCCATTGTATTAATCAGTATCCACCTGTAGCATGAAACCCTGGCTCGAATTATGCTGATAACGGCACAGTAATAGCAATAAGTGTGTGTCTATTTTATTTTTTTCCCATTTTCCGTGTGAAGAAACTAAGGCTTGGGACATATACATGGTCTAAGGACACTCAGAAAATTAGCTATAGATATAGATATAGGACCAGGGTCCCAAGTCCTCTGATTGCTAGACACTTCCCTCCAAAGGAAGGGGAGAAATTGGTTATGCCGGGCCTTGTTTGTTGACCCCTTAAGCTTGGCTCCAAATGTCCATCCCAGCCTATGCCCCATCTTGATTTAGTGCCTGGCCTTGCTACATAGCATTCTTGACTTCTGCTGTATTTTCAAGTACTTAGAAAAGTGCCTAGCACATAATACTTACTCAATAAATGTTTGGTGAATGAACTAATTGTCTTCGGGGAATCTCCAGAAAGAAAGATAAGGGGGAAGTAGTCACTGTGGTACTGACAACTTAGAGGGCTTCATGGAACACACTTTCCCTTCTGTCATTGCTAGGTGCCCCTTGAAGGGACTGAGGTATGAAGGACTTTAGGGGCACTGGTGGGGAAAATTGGGCAAGTAGTGCCGTAGAGAAGACGGACCTGGTACATCGATTGATGGGGCTCACAGGTGGCCAAAGTAAGTACCAGGAGAAAAAAGCAGCCCCCAATCTGGAAGAAGTAGAAGGTATGTGGGTAAAATAGTCATAATCTAATGCAGTGGCTATCAACCAGGATGATTTTGTCCCCTACTGTGTTCTGCTGGGGACATGTTGCAGTGTCTGGAGACATTTTTGGTTGTCACACTGGGTGCCACTGGCATCTAGTGGATAGAGGCAGGGACTCTGCTAAACATCCTAGAGTGCACAGGACAGCCACCTGCAACAGAATTCTGTAGCCTAAAATATCAATATTGCCAAGACTGAGGAACTCTGTAAACATCACCAAGAACTAGGATGACCAAATAATTTATCATTCAGACTGGAGAGTTTTTGAGAGTGAAATGGTCCCTATTAATAAATATGCTAAGACTGTGGTCATCACCTGGGCAAACCAGGATGTATTGTCAAGAATCTTGGGGTGAGGGAGAGTCCTGTTGGGACCTGCAGGACATAGGGGTGAAGGAAGAGGGGCAGGGATGAGGGATAGGGCTTGTTGTCGCATGGGGCAGGTGAAGAGAAGCTCACAAGGTCAGGTGGGGTCTCAACAGTATGACTGCCTGATGTAGAGGAGAGGCAGGGCCAGGGGAATAGAATCTTTACAGTGTTGCCTTGATATCATGAAGTCAGAGTATGACTTACAAATTATAGATAAACAAGGAGAGATCAGTGTTGGTTTTGCTAAGCATAGTTCTTTTCAGAAATAGAACTGACAGATGTATGGCTCATGAGTACATGTAAAATCTAAATATCTCTCAGCCATGTCTGCTTTCTAGGTTAGGGATAGCCCATAAGTTTCATGTCCCTTGAGACTCTGATAGATTGCATCCACTTGGAAGGCAAGACTGGAGAGTAGAAACTCCATTTATTCACTGGGAAATAGTGCAGTGGTTGATTAGCGATGTCTGTCACAGATTCCAAAAATAGTGAGGAGCCAATAGGCCATACTATCCCTTCTTGTTCTTTGTTCTCCTCAGAGCCAGTGATGAAAGGAATGAGCTCTGAGACAAGTAGTCTGGAATGTATTTATTGATGCTGACTGTGTCCATTACTATGCTGGGTCCTGTGGGGGACAATGAAGACCAGAAGAAGGAGCCCCCGGCCTCCAATGCCATGATAATTTTGTGAATGAATAAAATATCATTCATGTAAATGAAGCCATAGGAGAACAAGCAAACAGTACAAGACTGCAGTATCAAGTCTCCCTGAATGGTAGAGCCTCTGCCCTTTAGAAGACCAGACAGAGGGAATAGAAGTCAGCTCCAAGGAGGAGATAGGTGGGAGGAAGTGGGTTTGGGGACTGCCTTTGGAGAGAGTGAGAATGGCATTAGGGAAGACTTAGCCTCAGGAGAGTGAGATGATAGGTACAGGAGCCATCAATGGTCCCCCTGATGACTCTGCTGTGTTTTTCCAGGGTGAGAGATGGTGGGGCCCACGCTGCCCGGATACCCACCCCACATCCCCACCAGTGGACAGGGCAGCTATGCCTCTTCTGCCATTGCAGGCATGGTGGCAGGTAAGGAGAGGGCCTGCAGGAAGGGGGACCTTGCAAAGAGGAAGTGTTAGAGCAAGGTGGGACAAGGAGGGGCGAAGGGGCAGGAGGCATGCTATGTTTCATTCATTCATAGACTTCCTAAAGGGCATTGAAGGATGGACCAAAAGGAGCATCTCTGTAAGGACCTGGAGAAAATGCCCTCGGTGCAGTCCTGGCTCCGTCATTAACTCATCCCACCTCAGCTTCCTTCTTCTCAGATCTCCCACATTACCCACTTTGATGAAAAGAAGGGGCTGAGACAGACCTGTGTCCAAATCTAAGCTTCTCCACCTCATCCAGTGATTCAGTGAACATAAGGAGAGTACACTGTCAGGGCAGCAAAACGCTGTTAGCAGAACATGAGCCCTGCCCTTAAGTAGCCCTGGTCTCCCAGAGATTTAACTCTGATGAATCTCAGTTTACCGCTTCTGTAAAATCTGAATATTAATGGTGACTATGATGATGAAATGATTAAAATACATCCTCCTTTGCACCTCACATTCAGTGAACCCTGCCTTGGTAGGGCTGAGGTTCTAGGTACTCTGAGGGTACTAAACAGTACTATGGAGTATGAGATGAGCTGGGAGTATTTCTCTATCCCCATTTGGACTGTCCTGGAACCTTCCTGCCAGTCATAGGGGTTTCTTTGTCTGCCAGTGATGACCCAGAGTGTCAAAGTCTAGACAGATAAGGACAATGAGAATTTCTTTAGGCAAGTCTCTGTTTTTTTAGGAGCCATATAAGAAAGGCTCTGGGATGAATGGGGTAGATTTGAGTCATTTCCACTGCCCAGATAGCCCTGGAGACCTGAAACTTCTAGAGGGGTCTCTGTGACCCTCATGCCAACCCTGGGCCCGCATCCCTACTTCTGACCCCAGGGACTTGGCACATTCACCCAGGCCTACTTCCCTCCTTCCTTGGCAGGGGTTAATCTTTGCTAACCACCCACTCTAGGCACCCTGTGCAGAGGCAGGTGGGCTGGGCTCTCCTGGGTAGAGGGAGGGGAGGGAGAAAGAGAGGGAGGAAAAAAGGCTCTGTGCTCCCTGGGAACCTG
>NW_007000808.1:0-432 GCF_000164805.1 Carlito syrichta | reverse complement strand
TAAGAAACAGAATCCATCACCATGCCATCAGCTCCTGTGAATGCTTGTCACCCCCTCCCCAATAAATTTTGAAAGTTTTCTCTTTTTTTAATATAAAGATGTGGGGTGATTTGGGATTAGGTATATAAACATTGATTATGCGGGTACCCTTATTGGTGAGATATGCCCTTCCCTCCCCTAGCAGTTTCCCTCAACTGTCAATCCCACCACCGCCCCTCCTGATGATTTCCCACTACTGTCAATTGCTTTCTTATATCATTGGAATTCAGTTTATGAGTGAGAACATATGGAATGCAGTTCCTTGTTTCTGTGATAAGTTGCTGGATTTGAATGTCCCCAAATCCATCCAAGTTGCTTCAAAATCCATATATTTGTCCTTCTTTATGGCTGCATAATATTCCATCATGTATATATACCACATTTTTTTTTAAC
>NW_007000807.1:0-952 GCF_000164805.1 Carlito syrichta | reverse complement strand
GCCAGTTGGCTAGCCATCACTCTTAATTATCTGAATTAACCAACTAGCCAGTGGCTAGCCAACTGACTAACTATCTCTCTACCTAGCTAACCACCAGACCAGCCAGCTGAATTAACTAGTTGACTTAAGTAGCTGTCTACCTAACTAGTCACTGACTTAAATAGCGAGCTAACTAAGTAGCTACCTAGCTATCCAGCTGACTTAAATAGTTAGCTGCCTAGCTAGCTAGCTGACTTAACCAGCAAGATGACTAGTTAGCTTACTCGTTATCTAAAGTGCTAACTAGCTGACTTAATCATCTGACCTAACTCCTTAGCTAACAAGCTAGCTAGCTGACAAATCAGCTGACTTAACTCGTTAGCTAACTAGCTAGCTAGCTGACTCATCCAGCTGACTTAACTCATTAGCTAACTAGCTAGTTAGCCTACTCAACCAGCAGACTCAAACCATTTTCTAACTAGATAGCTAGCTGACTCAACCAGCTGACTTAACACGTTAGTTAACTAGCTAGTTACCTGAATCAACCTGCTGATTTAACCTGTTAACTAACTAGCTAGCTGTCTTAACCAGCTGTCTTATTTAGAATGTTGACTTATCGGACTGACTTAGCTAGCTGACTTAACTACTTAGCTAGCTGACTTAACTGGTTGACTTAATTTGTTAGCTAGTTGATTAACTACCTGAATCAAATAGTTAGCTAACCACTTCAGCTAAATAACTACCTGAATTAACTAATTAGCTAACTAGATAGGTAGCAGACTTAAGTAGCTGACTTTAATAGTTAGCTAACTAGTGATCTAGCTGACTTAGCTAGCTGACTTAGCCAGCTATCTAGCTGCCTTAAGTAGTTGGCTAACAAGACAGCTAGCTGACTTAACGAGTTGGTTAACATGTTGGACAACTATTTTAAGTAGGTGGTAAACGAGTTATATGGTGATGTAACTAGTTGGTT
>NW_007000806.1:0-2865 GCF_000164805.1 Carlito syrichta | reverse complement strand
CAATCTGGTCCAACATTATCATCTTACAGAGTAGGAAACTGAGGCCCAGTGGAGAAAGTGTCTTTTCTGTGATCACCCAGAAGCAGGTAACAAAGATGGGCTTTAACTATCTTTTCCAAATACTTGTGCCTTTACCTCTGCACATTCTGGGCACTTTTGCTGCTACCTAGAAGGACGGCTTGATGGCAAGTGACTGTTCTCACTAGACTCGCTTCATCTTGTGGCTTGAAATTAGGAAAATCAAACAGCAACTGTTGACACCAGACCCTGTACCAGTGACTCATATAAAAACAAATTCAAATTCTCATTGAAACTTCTTTAGTATGAGTAACACATTATTAGCCCATTTTACAGATGGGAAAACAGAGGCCCAAAGAGTGCAACGAATTTGCTCTCGACCCTATTACTAGGGGAGGGAGAGCTAACATGCTAACCCAGTTTTTTATTTTTCTTTTAGAGATATGGTGTCTTGCTGTGTCGCCCAGACTTGTCTAGAACTCCTAACTGCAGGTTTCCTCCCACTTTGACCTCCCAAAGTGCTGGGATTACAGACATGAGCCACCACACCAGCTGAACCCCAGATTAGGTAAGCCAACAATACCCAACACTTCTTCCTCAATCTTCTTACCAACCACCCTCCGTTGCCCTGTGAGTCCTTTTTTCCGTGGAGCCTGATCAGCCAAGATTCACATCCTCAGGTAGCTGGCAACTGCCAAAAGGGGTCTGAGAGCCGGTGCCATTTTTTACTTTTTGCCTTTTCTTTGCTCCTACAGGAACAGCAGGGCTGTGTTCCTGCTGATACTCCTTTGACTGTGAAAAGGAAAAGCAGTATGAGAACTATAGGCCCCTTTATTTACATCCCCCTGAGAGCTTTTTTGTTTTATGATGTTTGGTTCTTGTTTTGGAGTCAGGGTCTCACTATGCTGCCCAGGTTTCAGTGCGGTGGCACCCTCATGGCTACTGCAGCTTTGACCTTCTGGGCTCAGGTGATTCTTCCGCAGCAGTCTCCCAAGTTGCTGGGACCATAGACATGCGCCACCATGTCTGGCTACTTTTATTTTCTGCAGAGATGAGGTCTCGCTGTGTTACTCTGGCTGGTCTCAAAATTCTGGGCTAAAAGGATCCTCTCCTCTTGCCCCCCCCACCCAAGTGCTAAAATTACAGGTGAGCCACCATGCCTGAGCACATAACAAGACCTCATGTCTATACAAAAGAAAAATTTAGCCAAGTGTAGTTGTGTGACAGTGTTGTCCCAGCTACTCAGCAGGCGGTGGTAGAAGGGTTGCCTAAGCCCAGGTGGTCAAGGCTGTAAGTGAACTGTCATCAAGCCACTGCACTCCAACCTGGGCAACAGAGATAGATACAACTCAAATAATAATTAAAAACAAACAAACAAACAATACTGTAATCCCAGTACTTTGGGAGGCAGAGGCAAGAGGATTGCCTGAGCCCAGGGTTTCAAGACAAGCATTGGCAACGTGGCGAGACCTCATCTCTACAATAAATCAAAAAAAGCAGCGGGGTGTGGTGGCTTGCGCCTGTGGTTCCAGAGTGAGACAATTCAAAAAACCCCTAAAAACTAGACATTGAGGCCCTTTCTGTTATATCAGTTAAGGCTGCACAGTAGAGGTTTAGGGAGGGGGCCACAACCAGAGAAACCAGAAAGGGGGTGAGAAAATCCAGGAGTCTGGGTCCTAAGATCAAAGGCCGTGCTGGCGGCAGTTATCAGTCCTGAGGGGGAGTGTGAGGTATCCACATTCCACTCAATCGCATCGACCCTCGACCCCCGGTGGCCACTTTGCCATGGGGGAGGGGATCGCAGAGCCAGGACCCAGTTCTTGGAGAAGGGAGCCTGGGGATCCCCTGACTGGGGCAGTAGGAGAGGGCCAAGTTCGGAGGGGGGAACCCGGGAGTCACTTGCCCAGGTCTCCGGGGTGACTGGCAAGGGCAGGGGCTGGGCGGCTGGGGGGGGCTGCCTGAAAAGATCTTGGCTGAGGGAGCGCAGGAGTGCCCAGGGGCTAGCCCGTGTGCCTCAGGAGAGACACAGTCTCAACCAGAGACCCCGTTGGAGGGCGATCGGGCTGGGTTGGGCGCCAAGACCCCGCGGGTTTACCTTCATTTTGGCCCGAGCCAATCTGCTCCTTCGGGTTTCTTCCGACATCACGGGACAGGGGGGGCCGGAAGGGGGATAAGGGGAGGGCCACATCACCGCGATCTCGGCAACCACTAGGAAACTATTTCCCATGGCCACCGCGCAGCTGTGAGTGTGAGTCAGAAGAGCCCGGACCAGGGCTATATATAGGCAACCGGCCATGGAATGTGGAGGGCGTGGCACGCTTTCTCTCATCCCATTGGCCAACCAGGATGACAGGTACAGAGAGAGGCGTGGCCACGCCCTGAGGCTGGAGTGGAGTCCCAATGAAAGCCGCCTGCGCGCCTGCGCGGGTCCTCTCCCGCCAGATGCGCGAGCAGCTTTCTGGGCGACCGTTAGGGTCCCCCTCACGGTTTCCGTTACCCGGGAGATCTGAGATGCGGCTCTCCGCCCCGCCCTGGGCCCTCGGACGCCATTGACCCCCACCGCCCCGGAGCCTCAGACCCCAGGGCTCCGGAGTGGTCGGTAGAACAGACAGCAGGGGGCGAAATGCCTCACTACGCAGCCCCTGCCTCCGACATCCCTGCCACAGACTTTGTCCTGCAAGTCACCTCCAGGGACCTCCGTCCCGTGCTCCAGGAGCTGCTTCTCTCAGAGCGCCCCCCCCGACCCGGAAGTGTTTCTGCCCCGTCCCAGGCCGATGCAGTGTCCGTCGCTCTGTTTCGCTGCTCCTGCTCCCTGGCCCCGCGGTGCCCCGTTCCTCCGGGAGTGGG
>NW_007000805.1:0-814 GCF_000164805.1 Carlito syrichta | reverse complement strand
AGCTAGCTAGTTAAGTCAGCTAGCCAGCTAACTTGCCAGTTAGCTAGCTAGTTAAGTCAGTTGGTTAGACAGCTAGATAGATTGTTTGCTTGCTAGTTATGTCAGCTAGATAGGCTGCCAGCTAGTCAGCTAGCTAGTTAAGTCAGCTAACAAATCACCTTGTTTCTTAGCTATCTAGTCTGCCAGCAAATCGGCTAGCTGGTCAGGTAATTAGTGGGCTCGCTTGCTTTCTATCAGGGAAGGATACTAGTCGGCCCCCTTGCCTGCCTACAGTCAGCAAATTAGTCGACTTGGTTGCAATCCACAAGGACAGCTAACTAGTCGCCTTTTTTGTCAGCTGACTAGTTAAGACAGCTCACCAGTTGGCTAACTCACTGGCCGACTAGTTAAGGCAGCTCTCCTGTCGGCTCACTCACCAGTCAATTAGCTAAGTTGGCTCACCAGTCGGCTCACTCGATGACCGACTTGTTAATTCTTCTGACCAGTCAGCTTATTCACCAGTCGACTAAATTCAGTTGACCCGTTAGCTGACACACTGGCTGACTAGTTAATTCAGCTGATCAGTTGGCTTACTCACAGGACAACTAGACAAGTCAACTCACCTGTAGGCTCACTCACTGGCTGACTTGTTAAGTCAGCTAACGGTTCTGCCTATTAGCTGGGAAACTAGATAAGTCAGCTAACCAATCAGCCGACCAGATGACCAAATAGTAAGCTGACAAGTTAGCTCAGCTAACTAGTCAGACGAAATTAGGTCAGCAAACACATCAGCCATCTAGTCGGCAGACTAGTTTGGTCAGCAAACCATCAGGCA
>NW_007000804.1:1680-2869 GCF_000164805.1 Carlito syrichta | reverse complement strand
TTTTTATGTTTTGAGCTCACAGGAGCTTAATCTGGTTAGTGCTGAGTAGAAAGGGTGAGGAAATGGGGTCAATAGCTCCCGAATGCATCCTAGTGGTCTCGTGGTCAACAGCACTTCCTGATCCCTAATGCTCAGTGGGCCTTCGTGGCCGGCTCCCAACAGAGCACAACCTAAGACTGGAAAGTGTGAGGGAAGAAAATGGTAAATGGAATTGAGCAATAGTGTACTTGTTAACTGCCCCTCCCTGCAAAAAAAGAGATTCCACTTGTAAAGTTTGCTAACTACTATAGTATAGATACTCCCATCTGGTTTGAATAAAGCCAGATTTCAAGCAACAGATGATGTTACAGCTGGCGTGGAAATGGTAGAATGTTGAGCAATGGACTGTCAAAAATCAACATGATCTGTTTCCAGCACTATAGGCATGGGCTAGTCCCCCATTTTATGGCTTGGAGCACAGAGTAGGACAAGTTCTCATCATGCTCCATGGCAGGCAGATTCTGGAGTTGGATAGGCACTTGGAAGAGAGGAATCGCACTGTGATCATCCTTCTTCCACAGCTGCCCACCCAAGGCCATGCTCCTGCCTGCCATGGGACCAGTTAGAGCACCAGTAAGTGGCCTGCAGTTGTCCTTATCTGAAGAACCTGATGACCCGGGGGAGGAGAGTCACCACAGACAGGAAAATGAGGGAGATCTGAGAGAGAGAGAGAGAGAGAGACCCTGTCCTAATATCTGGATGACCCCGGGAGAAGTGGATGCAAGACAGACTTCAAGCAGCCCAGCTAAGGATGAAAGAACTGAACTGAGCTCCACCTGCCTCCCATAGGCAGGGCCTGAGTTGGTTCCAGTCAGGTGAATAACCCACTCTAACAACAGCAGTTCAGAGGAATATAACTTTTCAGAGGAATATAACAGAATTCAGAGTCCAAACAGCAGAATATTTACAGTGTCTAGAATAGAACTAAAAAGTACACAAGATTCAAGAGAACAGAAAAATAGGACCCAATCTCAAGAGAAAGTCATTAAATAGAGACAGACTTAGATGTTGTCATTAGTAGACTGTGACTTTAAAGCAAGTATTTTTTTAATCCAGACCTCTTTTGACAGGCAGCATGGTTGTTTCCAGGTTCTTGCTATTGTGAACAATGCTGCGATAAACATGCGTGTGCAGGTATCTTTTTTATAGA
>NW_007000804.1:0-431 GCF_000164805.1 Carlito syrichta | reverse complement strand
TATACAAGTGGTCATCATACAGGTAAAGACTGGGCCTCTCTTTGGTCCCCACTTTGCCTGATTTGAGATTAGGTACCCTTATTGATATTGTGTCCCCATCCCTATACCAGCAGTATCCTGCTACTACAGATCTCTTTCTTATAGTATGATGGCAAATGTTCAGGGTCCGTTTATGAGTAAGTACATTTGGTACTCTGTTATTTTTTTCTGTGATAGATCACGGAGCATTATAGACTCTAAATTCAGCCAGCGTCCATATATTTGCCCTTCTTTATGGCTGCATAATATTCCATCCTGTGTATGTACCACATTTTTTCAGTTTCAATGGGAAGCATGGTTGGGTCCATGTTTTTGCTGTTGTGAATAGCACCGCAATAAACATGCATGTGCAGGTATCCTTTTTATAGAATAATTTGAGTTCCTGTGGGTAC
>NW_007000803.1:0-434 GCF_000164805.1 Carlito syrichta | reverse complement strand
AGTGATGAAGAAGTCTGGGATTTAAGTATACCCACCAACCCCACCTGTGCACATTGTACCCAATAAGTGATTTTTCATCCCTCCAACCCTTCCTAAATTCTCCCTTCTGAGTCTCCAATGTCCATTATACCATTCTGTATGCCTTTGCGTTTCCTTAGTTTGGTTCCCCTTACAAATGACAACATATGGTGTTTGGTTTTCCATTCTTGCATTAATTCACTTAGGATAATGCTCTCCAATTCTATCCAAGTAGCTGTAAAAGATGTTAAGCCTTCTAACATTTTTATATACTGCCACATTTGCTAACATAGAAGACTCACAGAATGTTCAAAATTCCCCACTGCTAAAGGAAAGTTTTTTTATTTTAAAGTACTTTCTATTATACATGTATTTACAGAAGTTTCAAATAACTTTTTATTTGAATAAATAAAAGT
>NW_007000802.1:0-667 GCF_000164805.1 Carlito syrichta | reverse complement strand
GAGACCCCAACTCAAAAAAAAAAAAAAAAAATTGGAATTTGCATTTTTAAAAGTTACTAGAATTAAGTGCTTGTAACAAGATCAAGGATATAGGATAAATATTAAAAGTCAATTGTATTTTATACACTAGCAGAATACAATTAGCAATTTAATTTTCAAAATCTTTTTACAATCGCATAAAAATATGAAATATGTAAGAGATCTGACAAAAATTTGTTAAAAATATGCAGTATTTATACACTGCAAACTGTAAAGCATTGCTGAAAGAATTTAAAGAAGTCCTAAAAAGTGGAAAAATATACTTTATTCACAAGTCAGCATATTTAATATTGTTAACATTTCTAATAGTTATGACAAAATAAATGTAACAAATAGCTATAAATTAAACAAAGTGTGTGCAACTTACATAATGAATACTACAAATGACTGATGATCAATCGGAGAAGGTCTGCATAACTGGAGAATCACATTATGTACATGAATCAAATGACACAATATTGTAAAAAAAAAAATCACCAAAACAATCTATGGATTTATTGCAACGCCTGTCAAAATTCTAGCAGGTTTTATTTTATTTAGGATTTGTCAAGCCATTCATAAATTTCACATGAAAATGCAAAAGATCTAAAAATAGCCAGAACAACTTTGAAAAAGAAGAACAATTTGT
>NW_007000801.1:0-438 GCF_000164805.1 Carlito syrichta | reverse complement strand
TTCCAACTTCTTTATGTGAAAGGAAATTTGATAGGCCTTTGTGAAGATAAGTTTTTTTGGCATAAAACAATTTACATTCAAATGGGGGGTCTCACAATTTCTTGACCTGTCTCTGGAAGTCTGTGTCAGAAAGTGAGTGCTGAGTGGCTCAATATAGCTACAATCGAATATTTTATTCATGTTTGAGAAAAGCTAATCTTAGAGAAGATGGATTTGAGAGGAGCAAAAATTAAAGAAAAGCTAGGACAGTACTTCAGTGACCGTGTTAGTTTTCTACAGCTGCTGTAATGAATTACCACAAACTGAGTGACTTCAAACCACACACATTTACTGTCATCCAGATGTAGAGGTCAGAAATTCTCAGATGAAGCCATCAGCAGAGCTGACAGTCTTCTGGAGCCTCTGCAGGAGAATCCGTCTCTCATCTTTTCCAGCTTC
>NW_007000800.1:0-825 GCF_000164805.1 Carlito syrichta | reverse complement strand
AGAGTGGAAAATGATGGAGGAGAAACTGACCGTGTGAATTGTGAAAGTAGGGATGCAAGACAACAGGAAGGAACCAAGAAAAAAGAGTCTCTGAGCAGGAGGAGGGGCGTAGATCAAATTCAGCAGATGAGGCCAAAGCTTTGCCAAGCGCCAGCATGTGGCACGAGGTCAAATAAATAATATATTCAAATTGTAGACAATACAGAAACACTGACAAACCCACATGACATATACCACAAGAAATCAGTCACCCGTATTCATACTACCCAGATGACCATTGCAGCATGTTTTCTAAGCATTATTTGACTTTGAGAGTGAGCAAAGCCCAACCAAGCTGATCCCCTGACTGTGTTCTGAGTAGTTTGTGTGCTGAAGGGAGTGAGGGAATATTTACACAGGATTCTGAAAATGAGACAGTTAATTTACTTCTGGGGAAATGTTGTAGGTGGTTAAGGCATTATGGATTTGTGACCCTGAGAATTTGGAGATCACCCAGTAGGTAGTTTTCAAACTGTGTTTTTCAGAGCTGTATAGGTCCAGCACAGATCCCTCAGAGGTTGTCTGGGGGCAGAACTGAGTGGACAGTCAAGTGGCCAGGGCTATATGTCTCCCAACCTGGCTTCAATCCAGCAGCCCTGCTTTATCTGGCTTATGCTGTCCTTTCCAGATAGGATTTTATTTGAAGAAAAAGTCCTACTACTTTCAAAACAAGTAGATTTAATACAAGAAAGTTTACTCTAATTTCAAATAATCATGCTGCAGATAAGGAAATTGAAGTCCCAAGAGATGAAAAGACATTCAGAAGATTCCATGGCCAGTTGTGTC
>NW_007000799.1:0-878 GCF_000164805.1 Carlito syrichta | reverse complement strand
TACTCTGTATTTTCCAAATTTTCCACAATGAGTGCAAATAACATTCATAATTAGGCTGGGTGCAGTAGCTCCTAGCACTTTGGGAGGTCAAGGCAAGAGGATTGCTCAAGTCCAAGTGATCAAGACCAGCCTAGGTAACATAGCAAGACCTCATCACTACCAAACACCACCAACAACAAACTTTCATAATTAACAATATTTTGTGCAAAGTGCTTGGTGCCCTCTTAAGCAATTACTTCACACTGGAGCACATTCTAGTAAGGGACTGTAAGGAAAAATAGACTAGAGCAAATAACCTGCTAGGGGCATGAGCTTTATTGTGTTTTCATCAGGGAATTATGCAAAGCTTTAAAAGGAGTGTCTGGAAGTAGAGTACAGTTAGACAATTGGTGTTTCATGAAGGCTGAAGTAAGTGAGCTCTGTGGGAAGACAGAAAGGAAGCCATGTCAGAGATGCTGTAAAGGCCCAGTGACAGCTGTTTATGGAGCTAAAGAAGAAGCCACCCAGATGGGAGAAGGAAATGCTGAGTATCAGTTATGGTGCAATTTCGACATGACCCCTTAGCTTTTGTATGAATAGATGAAACATAGACATAGAGGAGAAAATGCTAAATTAATAAACTCCCTTAAAAAACTGCTTCTCCTTAGCTTAACAAGCCAGGAGCTGCCATCTGACTCATGGTTAATTTCATTCTGGTCATTCTGAATTGCATTACCGACGTCATGGCTATGCAGTGGAAGACATAATAGAATCAGTACTCTAATCACTCCTAGCCATGACTAGCCCGGTCCCTGGTCAGAGAAGAATTGGCAAGCTTCTCAGCATTTCTTGTTTCCCTCTCCTGCTTTAGCCTTTTCTTTCTCTTTTTGGGCTCTGCA
>NW_007000798.1:0-2046 GCF_000164805.1 Carlito syrichta | reverse complement strand
CTGACTTAACTCGTTAGCTAATGAGCTACCTAGTTGAAACAACCCAACTGACTTAACTCGTTAGCTAACTAGTTAGCTAGCTGACTCATCCAGTAGACTTAACTCGTTAGCTAACTAGCTAGCTAGCCTACTAAACCAGCTCACTCAACCCGTTTGCAAACTAGCTAGCTTGTTGGCTCAACCAGCTGACTTAACCTGTTAGTTACCTAGCTAACTACCTGACTCAACCTACTGACAACCCATTAGCTCACTAGCTAGATAGATATCTTGACCAGCTGACTAAATTTTAAATCTGACTTAACTAGCTGACTTAGCTAGCTGACTTAACTACTTAGCTAGCTTACATAACTGGTTATCTTAACTAGTTAGCTAGCTGACCTAACTACCTGAATTAAATAGCTAGCTAACTATTTAACTAGCTGAATAACTAGCAGACCTGGCCGACTAGTTACCTGATTCAATGAGTTGACTTTCAAGTTGGCCCACGAGTTATCACAGTTAATTAGTTGGCAGGCTGGTTTCCTGACCTAACTACTCAGCCGACTATTTGGCTGACTAGTTGGCTGATCTAACTATTCGGTCGCCTAGATAGCAAAGCTAAATTCTTAGTTGACAATTTGGCTGACTATTAGGTTGATTGGTTAGCTGAAATAACTAGTTGTCCAGCTCGTCAGCTGACCACTTAGTTGACATAACTAGTTGGCCAGCGAGTTAGCCAACTGGTCAGTTGAATTAACTAGCTGGCTAGTGAGTGAGCCAACTGGTCAGCTGACTTAACTAGTTGGCTGGCGTGTGAGCTGACTGGTCAGCTGACTTCACTATTCGGCTGACGAGTGAGCTGACTGGTCAGAAGACTTAACTAGTCGACCAGCAATTGATCTGACAGGTGAGCTGACTTAACTAGTCAGCTGTCAAGTAAGCCGATGTGTGAGCTGATTTAACTACTCAGCCAGCCATCTAGCTGACCAGTGATCTGACTTAACAAATGGGCCAGCGAGCAAGACAACTAATTAACTGACGTGTTGGCCTGCAAACGAGCTGACAAGTAATTGACCTGTTGGTGGGCGAGCGAGCTGAGTAATTTGCTGACCGGATGGCAGGTGAGCAAGCCGACTAGTTAGCTGACATGATGGAAAGTGAGTAAGCAAACTAGTTATCTGATCAGCTGGATGAGTGGCTAACCAATTAGTTAGCTAAGTAATTAACTGATTTCCTAGCTGACATAACTAGCTAGCTGACTAGCTAGCTGGCTATCTAGCTGACATAACTAGCTGGCAAACAAGTTATCTAGCTGTCTAGCTAGCTGACTTAAGTAGCTAGTTAACTGACAATCTAACTGACTGGCTAGCTGACTGAACTGGCTAGCTGAGTAGAAACCTGACTAGCTAGATGACTTAACTAGCTAACAGAATAGTTAATTGAATTGCTAGCTGACTTAACTAACTAACTGGCTAGCTAGCTGTCTTTACTAGCTAACTAGCCAGTTGGTTGGCTAGCTGGCTAGCCAGCTGACATAACTAGCTAGCTACCTGCTTGGTTAGATGGCTAGCCAACTGGCTTACCTAGCTAGCTACCTGGCTTGATAGCTGGCTAGACAGCCAGATTTCTAGCTAGTGGGCTTACCAGCAGTCTAACCAGCTTGCTTAAATAGCCAGGCAGCTGGCTGGACCTGCTCATCAGCTGGCTAGCCAGCCTGCAGAACTAGCTGGCCACCTAGATGACCAGCTGGCTAACCAGCCGGCTTAATTTGCCAGCCACCCAGATAGCCAGCCAGCTAACCAGCTAACTTAACTAGCTGACTTAAGTAGATAGCCATTTGGCTAGCAAGCTGGCTTAACTAGCTAGCCACCTAGCTAGCCAGTCGGTTAGCCAAGTCACTAAACTCACTGACTTACCTAGCTAGCCAGCCGGGCCGCCAGCTGACTTAGTTATCTAGCTAGCTACCTCACAAGGTGGCTAGCCAGCTGACTTAACTAGCTGACTTAACCAGCTAGTCAGCTGGCTAGACAGCTGAATTAACTATGTAGTTACCTAGCTAGCCAGTTG
>NW_007000797.1:0-800 GCF_000164805.1 Carlito syrichta | reverse complement strand
CAGCTGGCTAGCCAGCTGATTTAACGAGTTAGCTACCCAGCTAGGCAGCTGGTTAGCCAGCTGACTCAACTAACTGACTTAACTAGCTAGACAGCTGACTTTACTAGCTGAAATAACTAGCTAGATACCTAGCTAGCTATCTAGCTAGCTAACTGATTTATTTAACTCACCTAACTAGCCAGCTAGCCGACATAACTAGCTGACTTAACTAGATAGCTACCCAGCTAGCCAGCTGACTTAACTAGCTGAAATAACTAGCTAGCCAGTTGTCTAGACGAATGATTTAACAGTTTCTTAACTAGCTAGCGACCTGGATAGCCAACTGAATTAACGAGGTGATTTAACTAGCTAGACTACTGGTTAGCCAGCTGACTTAACTAGTTGATTGACGAGCTAGTTAGCTGGTCAGTCAGGTGACTTAACCAGTTGAACTAACTAGTAATCTAGCTGGCTAGCCAGTTGAACTAACTAGCTCTTTACCTCTCCAGCCACATGGATAGCCAGCTGATTTAACTAGCTAACTTAATTAGCTAGCCAGCTGTCTAGCGAACTGACTTAACAAGGTCACTACCTTTCATAACTAGCTGTCTTTACTAGCTGGCCTGCTTTTAAGCCAGTTGAATTAATTAGCTTGCTACATAGCTCTCCATCTCGCTATCCAGCTGGATTAACTAGGTGACATATCTACCGAGCCAGCTATATAGTCAGCTGAATTAATATCAAGCTACATAGTTATCCAGCGGGCTAGTCAGCTGACTTAACAAGGTGACTTAACTATAGCCAGCAGGCTATACAGCTGA
>NW_007000796.1:0-542 GCF_000164805.1 Carlito syrichta | reverse complement strand
GTATTCAAGTCAACTAGATAACTAGATAAGTTGGCCAATTAAGTCAGCTACTAAGTAGTTGTCACCTACCTAATTCAGCTAGTTAATTCAGCTTTCTAAATTAGTCAGCTGGTCAAGACAGCTAGCTAGCAAGTTAGTTAACGGCTTAAGACACCAGGTTGAGTCAGGTAGTTAGCCAGTTAATTAACTGGTTAAGTCAGTTGGTTGCATCATCTAGCTAACTAGTAAGCAAACGGATTGGGTCCGCTGGTTGAGTATGTTAACTAGCTAGTGAGCTAACGAGTTAAGTCAGCTGCATGAGTCAGCTTGCTAGCTAGTTAGCTAATGGGTTAAGTCAGCTGCTTGAGCCACGTAGGAAGCTCGTTAGTGAAGGAGTTAAGTCGGATTATTAAGTTAGCTAGCTAGCACGTTAGATAACGGGTAAGCCTACTAGTTAGCTGATTGGTTAAGTCATCTAGCTGGCTACACAGCATACTATTAAGTTTGCTTGTTAGCTAGGCAGCTAGCTAGTTACCTAAATGTTTAAATCAGCTGGTAGCTAG
>NW_007000795.1:0-471 GCF_000164805.1 Carlito syrichta | reverse complement strand
CCTTAGAGGGATCAGTTTTGCAAATTTGGGTAAGACAAATTGGAGCAGAAAGACATGACAGGGAGGCAAATGCATAGGCTCATAAGGTCATCCAGGTGGCTGGCCATGAATACTTGCGTGTAGGTGGAAGAGGAAAAGAGATTTCTGATACAACGTTGTGAGGCTGGAATCTGGAAGCCTCTGTGAAGATGGAATGTGGCATGAGGACAAGGATGGCGGCAGGTCACGGAGTGTGGGACCCGGGCCTGGGTGATGGCCACTTGGCTCCAGAACTAGAAATGAGGGCTTGGGAGTGTCCGTCTTGGTGGAGTAAGCATGTTTGAACTGTCTTGCCAGGCCACATGGGTGCCGAGATCCGTGAGATGAGGACACGTCCCAGGAGTGCTGGGGCTGGGAGTGGGCTTGGTGGGAGAAGGGGCAGGTGCTGGACTGCGGTCAGCACAGGCACTGCCCAGAGGGGACACTCTCATG
>NW_007000794.1:0-612 GCF_000164805.1 Carlito syrichta | reverse complement strand
AAAAAAAAAAAAATTAGCCAAGTATGCTGGCATATGCCTGTATTCCCAGCTACTCAGGAGACTGAAACAGAAGGATTGCCTGATCCCAGGAGCTTGAGGCTGTGGTGAGCCATGACCATGCTCCAGCCTAGGTGACAAGTGAGACTAGAAAAAAGAAAAGGAGGGGAGGGAGGAATGGAAGGAGGGAGGGAAAGAGGGAGAGAGGGAGGAAGAAAGGAAAGAAGGAAGGAAGGAAGGAAAACAAATCAGAAATTGGTATTTCTTGGTGAGATTGATGATTTCTGGTCCTGATCATTCTCAAGGGCGTTAGACATAAAGATAGGAAATCATCAATCTCACCAAGAAATACCAATTTCTGTTGTTATTGTTGTTTATTTCATTTTATTTTTCTTTTGCTGGGTTTACATTTGGCTGCTAAAGATATATCTTATTCTGTTCTCATAATTCTTTTTTTTTTTTTTTTTTTTTTTTAGGATTTTTAAATTTCAAAAATATTGAATGTTTATTGTAGAAATATTTTTTTTTTTTATTAATCAGTAGTTTTTATTATGGTTTTGTGGGGTACAGTTAAGGGTAGGTGTACAATGACGTTTCATTCAGGCACCCGTAGAT
>NW_007000793.1:164183-180083 GCF_000164805.1 Carlito syrichta | reverse complement strand
TGAATGAAACGTCATTGTACACCTAACCCTTAACTGTACCCCACAAAACCATAATAAATAATACTGATTAATGAAAAAAAAAGAAAGTTAAATTTTTAAATTAATCGTAAGATTAATTAATATAGAGTATTAAGAATTCATAGTGGGTAAGATAAAGGTGGTTATATAAAAGAGAAAACAAGTCAATATATTGCTGCTAAAAGTGTATTAAGAAAATAGATTAGTAAAGTAAAAGAAATAGAATAGTGAAGGGAAGAGATTAGTTGACCTAGAGGTCACAGGTTGTGGCTGATAAATTCTTGGCAGCTGATGTTTTGTTACATAAATAACGCCACTGGTATCAGGAAGGAACAAAAAGAAACTTGTAAAGGTCAACTTCCCCATAAACAAAAGGAAAAAATATGATGTAAACATTTAATGTGTAATGTGTGTTGCATTTTTGTGGGTACAGGGGTCAGTAAAAAAACTATATAAGCATGTAAGAATTGAATAAAAATTGGCAGAGTCCTGAACTCTACCCAAGAAGTTGACTCCTGTCATTCTTCTTCACCGTTCCTGATTCTCCCCATTCAGGCCCTGACTCTCTCCTGGAGCTGTACTCCAGCAATCTCCTGGCCCTGGGTGTGCCCACTTTGGCAAGAAAGTTGGTCTGCCACCAGAGTCTTATGAAGTTCTCAGTGGGTGACAAGGAAGCAACATGAGCATGACTGGTTTGGACAACCTGAGCAACAAGAGCACAGCCATCACCAAGAAACAGTAATGAGGAAGTGCAGACTAGGCTAGGTGCAGAGGAAAACGCCTTTTCTGGTCTGCCTTGGAGGCAGAGGTGTGGCTCTCTTGACTCATTAAACTGCATAAAGACATAGCTGTGTTTGCATTTGATCTTGGAAAAATCACAGTACAGTAAGTCCCCTACATGTGAACCTTCAAGTTGAAAACTTCCAAAGATGCAAATGTGTATTTACATGTCCAGTCACATAAGTTAGTTCACATGTCTGGTGTATATCGTCATGTGCGTGCATGCTCTACAAGGGATTGTGGTTTTGTGTACTTTACTGTAGAGTACTACATATTTGTTTTTTTGTATTATTTGTGTGAGAAGTATTATAAACCTATTACAGTTCAGTATTATATAGCTGATTGTGTTAGATGGGTATTGAGGCTAACTTTGTTGGACTTACAAACAAATTGGACTTACAAACACTCTCTTGGAACGGAGCTTATTTGTATGTAGGGGACTTACTGTAATCTCTGCAGGAGTTTTACACATCCAACATTCATATGGTACAAATATTGAGAGCTTATTCTGTTTCTGATAAAGTCATAAGAACTTTACTTGAGTAATCATTTAATTCTTACAGAAACGCTTTCAGAGTCATTAACTTTATTTCTCATGTAAGAAAAAAGAGGTTCTGGGGAATGACAAAACTTACTCAAAGACAGAGAGCTACTAGGAAATACAGCTAAATTAGAAGCCAGGTCTCTCTTCTTAATCACTATGTGATAAACTTCCTCTGGGTTACAGGTTCTAGTGCAGTTTCATGCTGTACTACCTGAAACACAAAAGGATCTTGTGTTTAGTTCTAGATATTGAAAACCTGTGATGTGTCCAGGAAAGGAGACTAACATAGTAGGAGAGACTTGGAGATCTTGTGACTTCCTAACTCTGAATTAGGAGTTAGTCACAGCCTCAATATTGGCAATAAAAAAATTACGATTACCTCTGTTGTTCAGACCTACTCCCAACCACACTGGCCATGGTTCTACTCTCTGAAACCCACCCTTAACTCTCTCCCTTGGAGTACTGCAATAGCCCTATCTGGTCTTTTTGTTTCTGTTCTTAACTCCCTAAAGTCAAATGTCCACTCAGCAGTGAACAGAATCAAAGATATAAATATGTTTATATGATTCCCCTGCTCAGAACCCTCTAATAGTTTTGGTTTACACCCAAAATAATAACCAAAGCCCTCATTAAGGCCCACCCAAGCCCACATGATCTGGCCTTTGCTTGTCTTCCCACTGCCTTCTATCCCCACTCATCTGGCTTCCCTGCTCTGGATGCAGTGGGGTCTGCTGATTCTTCCACTCCTCAAGCTAAGTTTCACTCTTCAAGCCCCATGGGCTTCCTGTTTCTCTGCAGGAATGAGGTCCCCATAGGTCACCACATGGTTCACTCCCCTCCCTCACTTATTCCGTGATATATAAAAAAAGTTCTACCTCTAAATAAGATCTTCCCCAGGCACACTATCTACAAGAGTCTCTTGTTCATGCCCTAGACCTTTCTGTTCAATTATTTTTTTCATAGAATGTATGTCTCCGTGGCTGTGAAAAATGCATTTATTTATGTTTTTATTGACTCCACCACCTAAATGGCAGCTCTGTGGGACCAGGGAACCTGTTTCATCATGAGGCCAGACAACTATGCCTTCAATGTCTGGAATGGTGCCTGATCCATTTTGGGAATAAATAAATATTTGTTGAAGAAACAAGTGAATGAATGCAGCATTTTGTGATTAAGAGGAAGATAGGGAAGAGAACAAGAAAGTGGGTTGCCTGGAAAGAAGGGCATCATTTGTGGTGAGAGGCGAGTTCTTGTCCTCCTGGTGGAGAAGGGCCAGGAGTTACTCTTTTCCATCTAATATCTAGGGTGGGAAATCCGAAAAGAATCATGCAAACAGGCAGGGAGACTGAAACTTTGTTTTCAACTGGATGGTTGACACACCCAGAGACACACAAGGTCACTCTGGCTTCTCAGTCAAGGCAGGAAGTGGCGAGGGAATCCAGGGAGAGCCTGACATGAATCCACTGAAGTGTGTAGTATTCTAGAGAGTTGTGAAGACAGAAGATTATCTAGCCTTCCCAGGGACTGTGGGGGTAACATTTCTGGGAAGAAGTTGGCAGAAGCTTCCATCCTGACTCAAAACTTTGAGACCTTTGGGGTGTAAAAGACTGAAGGCTCTTATGACTCTATGTGAAAAAGCCAACAGCTGGCAGAAGGTCGGAAAACATGGGGTTTTCTCCAAGGTATCAATGTGTTAAGAGTGATGAATGCCAGCCATGTAAATAATTTGAGCCTGGGAACTATTCAGGTTCCTCTTAGGATGCTTCATGACAGGGAGAGGCAGAGTGACACTTATAGTCATAATCACCAAACCACCACACATACCACTTGCTGAAATGAGAGGAAACCAGGCTTTACCAGTGAGTATGAGAACTCCTCCATCTGCAGACCCAAAGCCAGAGCCATAAGAAAAACTCTACCTTACCCTTGCTCTTGGGCCCCAACATCTCAGCACTAGACCTGGTAAAAAGTAGGGGATACACTCCCACCTACATATCCTCACCATTCTGAGCAACTTTTATCATGAAAAAATGACGAGAAATTTATGACACCTTGAGTGAGATGTTATTATGGGATCTGATATCCAGTGGGAAAAGGAGAGTAAATACAGCAAAATCTAAAGTGGTGAGTGCAGGAGAGAAAAAGAAAAACAAAGGAAATATTTTGATGTTCTTTTATAAGTGGTCCTTTATAAATGGACTAGAAAGAGGGAAATCCCAAGAGTCATGGATAGTGGCCACCCTCAGAAAGAAGGTGTCGGGATTCCCAGATGATGCTGTGTCTTTAGCATAGAGAATGCCTTTCCTGAGTGGATCAAAGGTTTGGGCTAAAAGAAGGAAAGTGGTTGCCTCAGGAGAGTGGTATTTATAGGGAAAAACATGGGCAGGACTCTGTTTATAATTTTTCACTTTTTGGTTCTATTTGACTTTTTAAAGCAATACACATATGTTATTACTAAAAAGTTAAAATTAACTAAAATAATACTATTATTTGCCTTTATTTTACTCATATGAAAACATCTTTCTTTCTTTTCTTTCTTTTTCTTTCTTTCTTTCTTTTTTTGTTTACTTGTGTTGGGGCTGAGTCCCCTTAAAGAGATAAAGATGGAAAATCCAGGAGGGTATATTCAAACCACAAACCATGGCATCTTTCCTCTTAAAGAGAAAATAAAATATCTGATAAATACAGTTGAGCGCACCCAACCCTTGATATCAAGCTAATTTTTCATGTCCAAGTTGGAGATTCTGCCTCAGTCTATGTTTTTCCTGCTGACAAAAGTCAGTGATGAGCAAGAACTTCCTCCAGGAGAGCACATTTCCATGGGTGCCCAAATAGCTGAATTAATGGATAAGTCACATTCAGGCTTTCAGGGGCCTTTGAACCACCACATGAGTAAGCACTTGATCCTGCCCAGAGAGCCTTATCCTGATTCTTCAAAGCCAAATGCCCAGAAGGTAGTCCTTTCCTGGTTTAGTGTGAAGTGGATGATATCAGAGGCCCAGTCTTGGTAATTCAGCTGGTCAGATGAAACAACAGTTGGACCAGACAAAATTTTGAGCTGCACTGCCCTGTATAGATTGCCTACCCTGCCCACAAGCCTCCTGTGCAGAATTTGCCCTTCCTGTTTCTTCAGCTTGGGGAATGTAATAGGGTCACAGTAATTGTAGCAACACAAGTGCTAAGATTCAGCCTGAAACTACAGACTTGGGGAACCCCGGCTCTAAATTATTACCTTTGAATCTTAGATGTGTTTAGAAATGCTTCAGAACCAAACACTGTGCCTCCATATGATAAGTGTGTTGGTGTGAGACT
The DNA here is from genome assembly GCF_000164805.1 of Carlito syrichta. NCBI lineage: Eukaryota > Metazoa > Chordata > Mammalia > Primates > Tarsiidae > Carlito > Carlito syrichta. The sequence goes on along the minus strand of NW_007000793.1, from coordinate 175,429 downwards.
CTGCCACTACAGATGGAGATACCTATGGCTCTCAAAATCCACAAAGCTCTGTCCATGTCCTTCCCTGTCATGGGTCCTGTGAATGTTCCAAGCATCAAGTCACCTTCCTGTTCCTAGGCATTCCCTTGACACTGACTTGTGGATTCTCTGCAGCAGAGCAGAGAGTGCAACCTTGTGTCCTGAGGACTCAGTTCCTTTAAAAGATCCAATTGGTCCATACTTTCTGATTTTGTATATTCTTCTTATCATTATATGAAGGATAGAATTCTTCTATATCTTTATGGTTGCCTTTTTATGTTTCGTCCAATTTTGAACACATGAAACACCTTTTTAGGCTATTGCTTTAATAACCACCATATTTTGTGCTATTCAACATTTTGTGTTTTTAAGTTTATTATATTTTTCCATTTTTATTTTAGGTTCAGGGGGTGCACATATATATGTGTTACATGGACATATTGTGTAGTGATGACAATTGGGTCTCACGTGGCTCATTTTCCAGATAGTGAACATTATACCCAATAGGAAATTTCTGAACTCTACTTGCCCTCACTGTCTCTCCCCTTATTGGTGTCCCCAGTGTCTATTATGTCCATCTTTGAGGTCATTTAGTTTTCCACATGTAAGTGAGAACGTGCAGTGTTTGGTGTTTCTCAGTCAGTTCACTTAGAATGATGGTTTCCAAATTCCTAGTATCTTCTTAAGGATTTTTGTATCTAAATTCATTGTGGGAAATAGGCCTGTAGTTTTCTTTTTTGTTGTTGTGTCCTTGCCTGATTTTGACATTAGTGTGATGCTCATTTCATAGAATGAGTTAGGAAGGAGCCCTTCCTACTCAATTTTTGGGAATAGTTTCAGCAGGATTGGTACCGACTTTTGTTTGTATGTCTGATAAAATTAAGTTGTGAATCCATCTGACCCTGGGCTTATTTTTGTTGAAGTTTTAAAATTATTGATTCAATTTCATTGTTCCTTATTGAACTATTCAGTGTATCTATTTCTTTCTGGTTCAGTCCTGAAAGGTTGCATGTTTCCAGGAATTTTTCCATTTCCACTATAGATTTTCCAGTTTGTTGCCATAGAGGTCTTCATAGTAGTCTCTAATGAGCTTTTGTATTTCTTTGGTATCAGTTATTATGTTACTTCTGTCATTTCTGATTGAATTTGAATCATCTTGCTCTCTCTCTCTCTCTTTTTGTTTGTGGCAAGTCTAGCTAGCAGTCTGTCAGTTTTGTTTATCCTTTCAGAGAACTTTTTTTTTAATCGATATTTTTTATCATATTGTGGGGGTACAGTTAAGAGTTGGGTATACAAATATGCTGCATTCAGGCACTCTTGTTGATAAGTGGTGTCTCCTCATCCCCAGACAGATATTTACTACCATTAATCCCATCTCCCTTCCTCTCCCCCATAGTTTTCCACCACTGTCAGTCATTTTCTTACAATATTATGTTGAATGTTCAAGGTCCACTATATGAGTGAGAACATGTGATATTCAGATCTTTGTTTCTGTTAGAGGTCACTCAGTATTATAGATTCTAGTTCCATTCAGGTTGCTGTGAAATTAAAGATTTTTTTCTTTTTTATGGCTGCGTAGTATTCCATCGTGAATATGTACCACATTTTTTAAATCCAGTCCTCTTTTGATGGGCAGCATGGTTGCTTCCAGGTTCTTGCTATTGTGAAAAATGCTGTGATAAACATACGTGGGCAGATATCTTTTCTATAGAGTGATTTGTGTTCTTCGGGGTATATTCCCAGTAGGGGGATAGCGGGGTCATATGGGAGGTCAATATTTAGAGCTTTTAGGAAATGCCATACTGTTTTCCACAGAGGTTGTACTAATTTGCACTCCCACCAACAGTAAAGAAGTGTTCCATTTTTGCCACACCCTCTCCAGCAACTGTTATTTTTTGAGTTACTGATAATTGCCATTCTGACTGGAGTTAGGTGGTATCTCAGTTCTGATTTGCATTTCCCTGAATTAGTGAGGTTGAACATTTCTTCATGTGTCTGTTGGCTGCTTGGATGTCTTCCTTTGAGAAGTGTCTGTTCATATCTTTTGCCCATTTTGTAATGGGGTTGTTTGTTTTTTTATTTGCAGCACATTTGAGTTCCTTGTAGATCCAAGATGTTAAACCTTTGTCAGACCTGGTGTTGGCAAATACTTTTTTTTATTATGTAGTCAATTTCCTTGATTGTTATTGGTCTATTTAGGGTCTCAATTTCTTCATGTTTCAACCTACGCAGGTTGTGTGATGATAGAAAGTCCTCCATTTCTGAAAGGTTTTCAAGTTTGTTTCCATATAAGTGTACATAGTAGTCTCTAATGATCTTTTGTATTTCTTCAGCACCAGATGTGACTTCATCTTTTGTGTTTCTGAGTATGCTTATTTGGGCTTTTTCTCTCTTTTTCTTGGTCAGTCTAGCTAGGGCACCTTTGATTTTGTTTATCCTATCAAAGAACCAGCTTTTTGTTTCATTGATTTTTTGTATTATCTTTTTGTCTTCTATATCCTGGATTTGGGCTTTTATTTTGGTGATCTGGATTCTTCTGCTGAAATTAGGGTTTTTGTGGTCTTGCTTTTCCAGCTTCCTTAGGTGGCTTGTTAGACTGTTAATTTGTGATTTTTCCATTTTCTTCATGTGCATTTGTAGGGATATAAATTTCCCTCTTACTACAGCTTTCATGGTGTTCCAGAGATTTTAGTAAGATGTTTCTTCATTTTCATTTGTTTCCAGGTATCTTTTAATCTCTGTTTTCATTTCATCATTGACCCAGGAGTTGTTTAACATCATGCTGTTTAGTGTCCATGTCTTTTTGGGTTTTGGGGGGACCTTGTTGGTGTTCATGTTTATTTTTATTCCACTGTGGTCCAAGAAGGTGCATGGTAAAATTTCAGTCTTTTTAAATTTGCTTATACTTGATTTATGGCCAAGTATGTGGTCAATCTTACAGTACGTTCTATGTGGTGATGAGTAGAATGTGGATTCTGTGGTCTTTGGATGGAGGGTTCTGTAGGTATCAGTTAAGTCCATTTGATCAAGAGTCACATTGAGGTTTTGGATCTCATTGCTGATTTTTTGTCCTGACGATCTGTCTAGGGTTGTGAGTGGGGTATTAAAGTCCCCAGCTATGATGGTATTGGAGTCAATTTAGTTTACCTAGGAGCTGCTTTATGAAAGTCGGTGCTCCTATGTTCAGTGCATATATGTTTAGGATGGATATTTGTTGTTGATGGATTGAACCTTTTATCATTATGTAGTGGCCTTCTGTATCTTTTTAAATTTTTGATAGCTTAAAGGATATTTTGTCTGAGATTAAGATCGCAACTCCTCCTTTCTTTTGTGTTCCATTTGCCTAAAAATTTGTTTCCCAACCTCTCACTTTGAGTCTGTGAGTGTCCTTTCTAGTGAGGTGAGTCTCTTGAAGGCAATAGATTGCTGCCTGGTGATATTTTATCCATTTTGCCATTCTATGTCTTTTCAGTGGTTCATTTAGTCATTCACATTCAAACTAATTATTGAAATGTGAGAGTTGATCCCTATCATAATGTTCTTACAGAGTTGTTGTTCTTCCTGTTTGTGTGTTGTCTTTCTTTTGGTTTTAGAGTTGGATCATGTGTGTTTTTAATCTTTTGCCTGTACTCTTGTGAAGAATGTTCTGTTTTCCTTTTCTTCTGTGTTCAATACTTTTTTAAGTGTTTCTTATAGAGGTGATCTGGTGGCAGTGTAGGTTCTTAGGGATTGGATATCTGGGAAAGATTTCAATTCTCCCTTACTGATGAAGCTTAGCTTGGCCAGGTAGGTTATTCTCACTTGAAATTGTTTATCTTTTAGAACTTTGAAGATAGGGCTCCAAGCTCTCCTAGCCTGGAGGGTTTCTATAGATAAATCTGCTGCTATTCTAATTGATCTTCCTGGTAGGTAGTCTGACCTTTTTCTCTTGCAGCCTTTAGGATTTTTTCTTTTATGGCTACTTTGTTTAGGCGAATTATTATGTGTCTGGGAGTTGGTCTTCTCATTTGTTGTCTTGCAGGGGTTCTCTGATCTCTTGGGTTTGAATTTTGTCATCCTTAATGAGATGAGGGAAGTTTTCTTGAATGATTTCATGAAATGTTTGTTTCAGTGCGACCTCTGTTTCTCTCTCTGCCTCAGGAAGGCCAATTACTCTTAGGTTAGGTCTCTTGAAGTGATCACTCATCTCTTGAAGGTTTCATTCTGTCTTTTTGAGCTTCTTTTCTATGCTTTTGACAGTTTGGGTTTGTTCTGTGTTTTGGTCTTTGAGCTCTGAGATTCTTTCTTCTGCTTGGCTAATTCTGCTTTCCATGCTTATTAGTTTGTTATTTATTTCCATCACAGTATTCTTTATTGCTGTTATTTTTGACTTCAGCTCCTTCCTATTTTCCTCTTGTCTCTCCTCAATTTTTTTAATTCTCTCTATTAATGTGTTTATGTCTGGGTTTGTTGCATGTGACCAGTCATTCTGGGGGCTCTTCATTGTTTGTGTTCTGGAGTCTATTTTCTCAGTATCTGATCTCCCAGGGGTCTGTGTGAGACCTATATTCTTCTTTTTGTGCAGTTTTTTCCCTCCCTACTTTTTCCTTCCCTCCACCTCACCATCTTCTTTAATTCTGTTATTCAGGGTAGAGGGATTGCTTTTGCTTCTGTTTGTTCAATCTCCTATTCTTCTTATGTATGCCCTCTTACTTTGTTCAATTCTGGAGTTGCACTGTAGGTTGGGGGTTGTCCTTTTTGCAGTTTTGATATTTACTTAAGGGGGGAGCTGTGATTCAAAATCTATCTGCAGAACCTGGTATCCGCTGACAGATATAGGGATAATCTGAGACTCACTTACCACTGTCTTGGAATCTGTCTGTGCAGTGGGGCTGTAGGTTTACTCCCTGAAATAAAATGAGGTTAGCAGAGGCAAGAGAATGGAGCAGATGGGGTGGGAAAGAGGGAGTGGAGAGAGAGAGGAATAAGGGGGAAACAGATGACTGTACCAACAAATGGAGAGAGAGACCTAAACTGAAAGAGATAAAAACAATAGACCATGGCTGCACACTAACCAACTCCCATACAAAAAAAAATTAAAATATACAATGATGCTAACATACAATCTAACCAACCACAGGCCACGGTGGTGCCTGTGGCTGCTGTGTCTGTGGCTGCACTGGCTCTCCAGACTGCTGCAATGCCCCAGTGGTGGCAACAGCAGAGCTCTATGAAGAGCAGGCTGCCCATGTTGGGATCTGCAGCCCTCGGGGAGAGAGCTAGAGGCCCTCTGCATTCTCCTTTGCAGAGGGTCTCATAGACCAGGCTGCCCTGTCACCATCTTGCCCTAGTACTTGAGAACCAACTTTTTGATTTATTAATCATTTGTATTGTTTTGGTGTCAATCTTATTTGTACTATTTTAGTCTCAATTTCATTTTGCTCTGCTCTGATCTTTGTTATTTTGTTTTTCTTCTGCTATCTTTAGGTTTAGATTGTTCTTTTTTTTCTAGTTACTTGAGGTACAAGGTTAAACTGTTGATTTCTGATCTATCTTTTTGATGTAGGCATTTAATGCTATAAACTTTCCTCTCAGAACTGGATTTTCCTGTGTCTAGGAAGTTTCGGTATGTTGTGTCACTGTTTTTCTTGTTTCAATAAATTTTCAAAGATTTCTACCTTAATTTCATTGTTTACCAATGGGTCATCCAAGAGTGAGTTGTTCAGTTTCCATGTAGTGGTGTGGTTTTGGGAGCTTCTCTTAATATTGATTTCTAATTTCATTCCACTGTGGCCCGAGAAAATGTTTGCTATAACTTATTTAAAATGTTTTAAAATTCTTGATAATTGCTTTATGGCAAAGCATATGGTCCAAAATCAGTTTTGGAGAATGTCCCATCTGGAAATGAGAAGAATATATATTCTGCAGTTGTTGGATGGAAAATTCTGTAGATGTCTGTTAGGTTCATTTGGTTTATAGTCCAGTTTAAAGGTCCAGAGTTTCTTTGTTAATTCTCTGCTTCAATGATCTGTCTAGTGATGTTTGTGGGGTGTTGAAGTCACCCACTATTGTTGTATTGCTATCAGTATATTTCCTAAGGTCAATAAGTGTCTGTTTTATGAATATGGGTGTTCCAGTGTTTGATGCATATGTATTTAAGATAGTTAAATCTTTTTGTGGAATTGCACCATTTATCATCATATAATGTCCTTCTTTGTCTTTCTTTACTGTTTTTGGTTTAAAGTTTGCGTTATCTGATATAAGGATGGCTATTCTTGCTTGTTTTTGTTTTCCATCTGCCTGATGTATCTTTTTCCTCTATTTATTTTGTCTGTGGTCAGTAGGTGAGTCTCTCACAGTGGAGTCTCTCTCCAAAATATGGTTGGAACTTTTTAAAAATTTAGTTTGCCACTCTGATTCTTTTAAGTGGGATATTTAGACCATTTACATTCAGAGTTAATCTTGATGTGTGTGGTTTTGCTCCTATCACAGTGCTATAAGCTAGCTGCCTCAGGGATTAAAATGTATAGTTGCTTTATAGACTCTATGAGCTTTGTACTTATGTGATCTTTTATGATAGCAAGAATCATTGTTTTGACGTTTAGAACTCCTTTGAATATCTCTTGTAGAGCCGATTTTTAGTGGTGATGAATTTCCTTATTGTGTGCTTGAAAAACAAGGGACGGACTTTATTTCTTCATTTATAAAGCTTAGTTTGCTGGATATAAAATTATTGATTGAAATTTATTTTTCTTTAAGGAGGTTAAAAATAGACCCCTATACTCTTCTGAATGGTAGGGTTTCTGCTGAGGAGTCTGCTGTTAGCCTAATGTCCTTTCCATTATACATGATTTGGCACTTCTCTCTAGCTGTCTTTCAGTTATTTTCTTTCACACTGATTTTGGAGAATCTGATAACTATATGACTTGGTGAAGTTTTTCCTTGTGATGAATCTTGCAGGAGTTCTTTGGGCTTCTTGTTTCTGGATGTCTAGATATCTCTCAAAGCCAGGAGATTTTTCTTAAATTATTTTCTTGAATATATTTTTCATACTTTTTACTTTAATTTCTTCTCCCTCCGGCATGCTTGTGATTAGTAGATTTGGCCACTTTACATAATTCCACAGTTCTTGTAAGCTTTGCTCATTCTTCTTAATTCTTTTTTCTTTATTTTTATCTGGGTTAATTTGAAGGACCTGTCTTCCAACTTTGAGAGTCTTTATTCCATTTGGTCTAGCTTACTGCTAAGGGTTTGTACTGTGTTTTATATCTCCATCATTGAGTTCTTTAGTTCTGTTTTTTTTTTTAATGTCAATCTCTCTTTTAAATTCCTGAATTGTTCTAACTTCTTTGTGTTGGTTATCAACTTCATTTTGTATCCCATTGAACTTCTTTATAACCAGTATTCTGAATTCATTATCTGGCATTTCAAGGATTTTATTTTGGTTAGAGTCTTAAAAAGTTGTGCCCTTTTGGAGGAATAAGACATAATTTACACACAAATGTGCATGCATACACACACATACGAGTTCCTTTGATATAGACAGCCTATATATATTTATGCTTCCCCAAGTGTTAATTGTAATAGCCAGATAGTGGGGGCCTGCGAGGCAGAGGTAACAGGAATCTCAGGAGGCTTATTGTGTTGTTCCTTGGTGGTGTGTGCTGATGTCAGCAAATTACCTACTTTGTTGCAGTGTTCAATGGTAGGAGGCACCTATGGGTAAGAGCTGGTCTCTGCTAATGTGGAAATGTATTTACTTGATCCTTGTTTATCAGAAGAAGCTCTTTCTCTTGTCTCAGCAGTGAGGTGGTCTGCAGAGTCCTTGCAGCCTGAGCTCCCAGTTCAACCTTGGGATGGGGAGAACCAAGGGGCCAAAATGGGAAGGCTCACCTGCAGAGTCTACTGATGGCAAGTACAGGCTCCAGCTCTGAGGCAGGTTCTGGTATGTGACCTCTGAATTCCCAGAGGTGTTCCTTGGTGAGATGTTAGAGGACTTGCACTGCCTCAAGTTCTCTGCTCAGGAAGGAGAGAATGGACTAAATTTCTGATCTAGAAGAGCGGGAGTTCCATGTGCCTAGGGATATGTCCAAGCACTAAGTAGAGAGAGAACTACAGCACCAAGAACTCTCCCTTAGGGGGAAGGGTGGTTCAGGTTTCTATTCCAGGTGATTGGGTGTATTAGAGTGTGGAGTACAGGGGGCCTTGTTACACAAGGATTACTGCACAAGGCAGGTAGGCAGCTCAGTAGATTTTGTCGCTTTACATAATTCCATAGTTCTTGTAGGCTTTGCTCATTCTTCTTAATTCTACTAATCTGGGTGTGTAGAAATGGAGGCAGCTTAGGCTACTAATCCAAGTATGTAGAAATGATCCTTGGTACTGGGTGTGGGGGCATTTCTCCAACAGACTAGAGAGGCAGGTTGTGGTCTCCCACAATGACACAACCCAATTCTGGGTCATGGAGCTTCAGGCCTCATTACCTGGGATAAACCATGAAATCAGGAACTTTTTACTACTCATGTTGCTGATTCAAGTGCAGAGGAGTGACTTCCTTCCTTCCAGTCTTCTTCCACTTAGACTGTTTGACCAGATGTGTAGAAGTGACGGCCCTCTTTTTCCTCAGTATTGCTGGGGCATGTGACCCCAACTGGTCTGGAAGAGAGGCTGGGGCTTCAGCAGTGGTGCTCACTGAACAATTCCAGGTTGCAAAACTGATGTTGGCCATGGGTTCTGCTGTTCATGAGAGACTGTGGCTCCAGCAACTCTCCTGCTCAGATTGTAGGTTTCAGAGTCTGGGGAGAGGGGTCCCCTGCTAGGGTCCTGTCATTTAGACTGCTATTCTGGGTATTCCTCAGTGTTGTTGGGGTCCTTTGTCACAACTGTCTGGAAGGGCACAGTAGGATGGGGCACTTAGGCAATGACACACAAAGACTGATTCCGGGTCACAGATCTAATCCTGATTGCCAGTGTTTCTTCCCTGGAGGAAAATGTGGCTCTGGTGTGTTCCTTCCTGCTCTCAGTGGCTGGGATAAGCCCAGTCCCAGCTCCAATCTCTGGAGTGATCTCTATACTTCCCACCCTGCTTTGGCTGTGAGGTTCCTCCTAACTCCAGAGTGAGTAGCCTGTCTCACTCTGAGAAAGTTGAAATCATGGAGCTCTCTGAGATATTGGAGGACATGGAGCTGACCCTGACTTCAGGTCTCACTACTTGAGAGAAACCACAGGATTCTAAGTCTTGTCTCAAATATCTTCAGCAGTCACTGATGCTGAGACACCAGTCCTGGGTCAAAAATGGTGTCTTCCTCACTGACCTGGTTTTGAGAGAACATCCATGGCTTTACTGGGCATCTTTGCCTCTCACTAACTCTTGGCATCCCCTGAGACAGCTCTGTGGTTTAGGAAAATGGGATGTTTTCCCTTGGCCTGGGTTAAGCAGATCCTTGATTGGAAGAATGAGGAGAGAGATGTGACCTGCATCAAAAATAAAGGCAATCAATAAAACCAAACAATAAACCAATAAAACTGCCCAGATATTGGTATTAGCAGATAAGAATTGTAAATTAAAACTATATTAACAGAATAAAGGAGAAATGCCACATAGTTATTTCACTAGATAGAAAAAGCATTAGGCCAAAGTTAACAACTACTCTGGATATACACTCTCAACAAACTAGAAATACAAAAAAATTTCAATATCTTAAAAGAACATTTATAAAAAAAATCTACACCTCATACTTAGTGATTAAAGAATGGATGTTTTCTCCTAAGATTGCTGACAAGTCAAAAATGTTTGCTTTCTTCACTTTTGTTTTGCATTGTACTGCAAGCCCTACTCGTTTCAAGAAGTCAACCAAAAATATACAAGGAATAAAGATCATAAAATAAGAAAAACAATCATTAATAATATGATTGTTTATATAGAAACCCTAGAGAATCTACATAACAACTACTAGAACTAATAAGTGCAAAGTTGTTTGTAATTATTTTAAAGATGTGCAGTGCAATTCAGGATTAGGTATACAAGTGGACATCGTATAGGTAAAGTTTGGGCCTCTCTTTGGTCTCCATTTTGCCTGGTTTGAGATCAGGTACCATTACTTATGTTGTGTCCCCTCCACTACCCACGCTGGCAGTATTCTGCTGCTGCCAATCCCTTTCTTATAGTATTATGGTAAATGTTCAGGATCCACTTATGAGTGAGAACGTGTGGTACTCTGTTCTTTGTTTCTGTGATAGATCACTGAGTATTATAGACTCTAAATCCATCCAAGTTGCTGCAAGGTTCATATGTTTGTCCCATTTTATGACTGCATAATATTCCATCATGTATATGTATCACATTTTTAAAAAATCCAGTCCAGTTTTGATAGACAGCATGTTAGTTCCATGTTTTTGCTATTGTGAGTAGTTCTGCAATAAACATGCGTGTGCAAGTATCATTTTGGTAGAATGATTTGAGTTCCTCTGGTTATATTCCCAGTAGGAGAATTGCTGGGTCACATGGAAGGTTTACTTCTAGTTCTTTTAGAAAAATGCCAAACTGTTTTCCATAGCAGTTGAACTAGTATGCATTCTCACCAACAGTGTATAAGCATTCCCTTTTCTCTGCGTCCTTGCCAGAATCTGTGGTTGTTTTATTAATGATGGCCATCCTGATTGGAGTTAGGTGGTTTTAATTTGCATTTCTTTGATGACTAGTAAGTCTGAGCATTTTTTCATGTGTCTGTTGGCTTCTTGTATGTCTTCTTTTGAGACGTGTCTATTCAATCTTTTGCCCAAATGTAATGGGGTTTTTTTGTTTTTTTTTTTTCTGGCACGTTTGAATTCCTTGTAGATCCTAGATGTTAGGCCTTTGTCAGATATACAGTTGGCAAATATTTTTTTCCAGTCTGTGGGCTATCTTCCTGCTTCATAGTTTCTTTGGTTTTGCAGAAGCTTGTTAGTTTGATGAGGTTTCACTTCTTTATCTTATCTCTTATGGCATGGGCACTTGGGGTTTTGACCTGGAATTGGTTGCCAGTTCCAATTTCCATAAGGGTGTCTCCTACATTTTTTTTTTTTTTTTTTTGAGTTGGAGTCTCACTCTGTCGCCCAGACTGGAGTGCAGTGGCCACTCCCGGCCACCGCAGCCTCGACCTGCTGGGCTCCGGCGATCCTTCCGCCTCAGCCCTCCAAGGAGCTGGAATTACAGGCATGCACTACCACGCCCAGTTGATTTTTTGATTTATTGTAAAGATGAGGTCTCG
>NW_007000793.1:115495-164076 GCF_000164805.1 Carlito syrichta | reverse complement strand
ACCTCAGCCTCCCAAAGGCGCGGGATTACAGGCTGAGCCACTGAGCCCGGCTGTCTCCTACATTTTATAAGGTTTTTATAGTTTGAGGTTTTCACATTTAGGTCTTTGATCATTTAGAGCTGATTTTTGTGTATGATAGGCTTGAGTCTTGTGTTAATCTTCTGCATGTGATCAGCCAGTTTTCCCAGCAGCATTTACTAAACAGGTTCTCCTCTCCCCAGTGGTTGGTGGTGGAGGTTTTGTCAAAGATTAGTTGGTTGAAAAATTGAGGTTTTGCTTCCGGAATCTCCATCTTGTTCCACTGGTCCATATGCCTGTTCTTGTACCAATACCAGTCTGTTTTGATTATTGTAGACTTATAGTAAGTTTTAAAGTCTGGAAGTGTGATACTACCCACTTTGTTTCTTTTGCTAAGGATTGCTTTGGGTATTTGTGGTCATTTATGTTTCCTTATGAATTTCTGTATTGTCATTTTCAGGTCTGAGAAGAATGGTGTTGGTAATTTAATGGGTATTTCCTTGAATCTGTAGATTGCCTTTAGCAGGATGAATATCTTAACAATGTTGATTGTTACAATCCATGAGCATGAAATAGTTTTCCATTTGTTTGTGTCTTCCTGGATTTCTTTGAGCAGTGTTTTGTAGTTCTCGTTGTAAAGGTCTTTCACTTTTTTGGTTAGGAAGATGCTGAGGTATTTCTTTTTGTGTGTGTGCCTATTGTGATAGAGACTGTGCTTTTAATTTTGTTCTCTCTTTGTTGTTGTTGGTATATAAGAATGTGACTATCTTTTGCAGCTTTTTTTTTTGTACCCTGAGACTTTGCCAAAGTGCTTTATCAGTACAAAGAGGTTTTTGACAGATTCTTTTGGATTTTTGAGACATAGAATCATATCGTCTGCAAAGAGGGAAAACTTAACTTCCTCTTTTCCTATTTGGATACCCCTGATTTCCTTCTCTTGTCTAATTGCTCTAGCTAGGACTTCCAAAACAATGTTGAACAGGAAGGGTAAGATTGGGCAATCTTGTCTTGTTCTGGGATTCAGGGCAAATGCTTCCAGTTTATGTCAGTTTAGTAATATGCTGGCTGTGGGTTTTTCATAGATGGCACTTACTATTTTGAGGTATGTTCCTTCTATGTCTAGGTGTTTGAGGATTTTTAATCATGAAAGGATGCTGGATTTTATCAAAAGCTTTTTCTCCACCTAATGATATAATCATGTGGTTTTTGTTTTTATATATGTGGTTGTATTTAATTACATTTATGGGAATCTACTTTTTAATTGAGAAGTTAAATGTATTTTATGTACTAGCAGTAAGTTATTAGAAAATAAAAGCAAATATCAATTCCATTTGCATAGCATGAGAACATAACATGCATACACATACATTTAAAAAAATATTTTATTTTAAATATGTGGAGTACAATTCAGGTTAGGTATACAAATGTTCATTATGTAGGTACCCTTGTTGATGAAGTGTGCTCCCTCTCCTCTGACAGTTTCTCACTACTGACAATCGTGCCTCCACCCTCCCCCAGCTGTTTTCCACTACTGCCAATTCCTTTCTTGTAGTATTAAGAAAGTTGTTCATGGTCTGCTTATGAGTGAGAACATGTGATACTCGGCCCTTTGTTTCTGAGATAGATCACTCCATATTATAGACTATAAATCCATCCGAATTGCTGCAAAGTTCATAATTTTATCCTTCTTTAGGGCTGTGTAATATTCCATCATGTATATGTACCACATTTTAAAAAATTTATTATTAAGATATGGGGTTCTATTCAGAGTTAGGTATGCAAACATTGACTGTGCAGGCACCTTTGTTGATGAGGTATGCCCCTCCCTTCCCTAGCAGTTTCCCTCAACTGCCAGTCCCACCCCCCCCCGACAGTTTTCCACTACTGCCAATCACTTCCTTATAGCATAATTGTTCAAGGTCATCTTATGAGTGAGAACATATGGAACTCAGTTCTTTGTTTCTGTGATAAATCACTGAGTATAATAGACTCCAAACCCATTCAATTTGCTGCAAATTCCATATATTTGTCCTTCTTTATGAATGCATAATATTCCATTGTGTATGGGTACCACATTTTTAAATCCAGTCCAGCTTCGATGGTCAACATGGTTGGCTCCATGTTGTTGCTATTATGAATAGAGCTGCAACAAACATACGTGTGCAGGTATCTTTTTCGTAGAATAATTTGAGTTCCTCTGGGTATATTCCCAATGGGGAATTACTGGGTCATATGGAAGGTCAATTTCTAGTTCTTTCAGAAATTTCCAGACTGTTTGCACAATTTTGCATTCCCACCAGCAGTGTAGAAGTGTTCCTTTTTCTCCACATCTTCACCAGCATCTGTTGTTGTTTGTTTTATTAATGATGGCCATTCTTACAGGGGTTAGGTGGTATCTCAATGTGGTTTTGATTTGCATTTCTCTGATGATGAGTGAGGTTGAGCACTTTTTCATGTGTCTGTTGGCTGCCTGTATATATTTTTTTGAGAAGTGTCTATTCATGTCTTTTGCCCACTTTTTAAAGGGGCTGTTTGTTTTTTTCCCTTTCGGTGCATTTGAGTTCCTTGTAGATCCTAGATGTTAGGCCTTTGTCAGATATACAGTTGACAAATATTTTTTCCCATTCTGTGGGGTGTCTCCCTGCTTTCTTGATGGTTTCTTTTGCTTTGCAGAAGCTCGTTAATTTGATGAGGTCCCACTTGTCTATCTTATTTCTTAAGGTATTGGCCTTTAGGGTTCTGGATAGGAATTGGTTGCCAGTTCCAATTTCCATAAGTGTCTCTCCTAGGTTTTCTAAGTTTCTTATAGTTTGAGGTTTTACATTTAGATCTTTGATCCATTTAGAGTTAATATTTGTGTATGGTCATTGGTAGGGGTCCTGTTTCAGTCTTCTGCATGCATACACATAAATTTAAGAGGACATAAAAGAGCTGTTTTTATAGAGCTGAAAACTATAACACATTTCTGAGAGAGATTAAAAAATACCTAAAGAATTAAAAGGATATACCATGTTTATGGAGTGGAAGACTCGGTATATTTAAGATGCTGATTCTTCTTAAATTGATCTACAGATTCCATGAAATCTCTACCCTAATACCAGTAGGCTTTTCTGATAGAAATTGACAAGTTAGTTCTAAAGTTTATATAGAAATGATGCAAAAACCTAAATATTTAAATGAGGCTTGAAAAGGCTGATCCCAAAAATCATATCTATAGTGTAAAGTGAAAAAATCAAGACAGTGTCTTACTGGCATAAAGATGGGAAATGAAACAATGAAATTGAATAGATAGATATAGACCCATACTTTCTCTACGAAGATGTCCAAGTGATCCAATGGGAGAGAGGAATGTCTCTGTAATAAACAGTGATAAAACAATTAGCTATCCAGGTGGAAAAGTGAATTTCAAACTGCACCTCACCTTACACTCCAAACTTAATATGATATGAGTCATAGACTTAAACATAAAAGTTAAAGTATTTTTTAGATAAAAACATTGGCTAATATCTTTGAAATTGGAGGATGAGCAAAGGTTTCTTAGGCAGGTTACAGAAAGTAATAACAATCAAAGAAAACAAATGATAATCTAGATTTTGTTAAAATAAAAACCTAGGTTCATGAAACGGCACTATTATGAGAAGGAGTAGCAAGTCACAGGCATATATCTGACAAAGGATTGGTATTCAGCATGTATAAAAAGCTTGTATAACTGAATAATAACACGTTAAACAATTTAAAAAAATAAATAGAACATATTTGTCATGTTGTCCAAGCTGGAGTGGAGTGGCTAGTCCCAGGTGACATCAAAGCATAAAGCATTCTTGAATTCCTGGGCTCAAGTGTTCCTCCCTCCTCAGGCTTCTGAGTAACAATCTGATTTTTTTAATGGGCCAACTCCCTAGGATGGTGGTAAAGAAGAGGTCTCAGTCCCTGAAAGAGCGATGACTTTGCCCACAAGTATGCGGGGAGGTTTTTTTCCAGGGAGTTGAAAGCAATGACAAGGAACATCTGATACAGAACCCAAGGGGTTTGGGGGAGAGAGTAGGATTACACCCCATGAGAGCAACCACTAGGAGGTGCATCTGGTATCAGACGTGGGTTTCAGCAACTGAAGTGTTTTGAGAGGTGTTTCTGAGGCACTTGTTCACTCACCTTGCACCATATGTTATTGCAGCCAGACTGGAATCTCTACTAGGGCAGGGATCTTCTGGTCTTTCTAGGGCTTCTCAATTCTCAAGGACACACACACAAAAACATCCCTAGAAAGCACTGGACTTTCTAACCTTGCTGTATCCCTTACTTCTGCACTCAGTGCTTTTAAAAATCAACTTTAATTAGTGCACAATAAACTGCATATCTTTAAAATGTGCAATTTGATAAGTTTTGGTATAATACATATGCTTGTGAAACCATCACCACAATTAAGATAGCAAATATACTCACTATCTGCAAAGTTTCTTCATGTCTCCTGTAATCTGTCCCTCCCTCACATCTGCCCACCTTCTTCACCAGGAATCTACTGATCTGCTTTCTGTCCCCATAGATTTTTTTTCAGTTTTTGTACTTTTATGTAAATGAGGTTTTACAGTATATCGTCTTTTTTATCTGGCTTCTTTCACACAGTGTAAGTTCCTTGAGTTCTATTCAAGTTGATGTTTCAATAGTCATTCCTTTTAATTTGTTGTTCATTCAGCTTTTAACAAACATTTGGTTTGTTTTCACTTTTTGACTATTACAGATAGCACTACTATGAACATTTGTGTAAAAGTCTCAGTGTGGATATATGATTCCTTTTCTCTTGAGTTAATACCTAGAAACAGAATGACTGGATCATATAGTTGGTGTATGTATAACAGAAACTGTCTTTTTGTTTGTTTTACATTGTTGCCACCATTGTATGAGAGTGCCAGTTTGTACATATTCTCCCAATAATTGGTATAGCCAGTGTTTTCAATTTTAGCAATACTAAAAGGTGAGCAGTTATAGCTCATTGTTATTTTATTTGCATTTTCCTAAGACTAATAATATTGAGCATCTTTTCATAGTTTTTTGCCATCTGTAAATATTAATTGATAAAATATCTGTTCCAATCTTTTGCCCATTTTAAGAACTGGCTTTTTTTGTTTTCTTCTTATTGAGATTTGAGAGTTCTTTATATAATCTAGATATAAGTCTTTTCTTAGATATATGCATTACATCGCTTCTTGCCTTTTGGCTAATATCAAGTGTATATATATGCATTGCATATATTTTTCCCAGTCAGTAGCTTGTATTTTCATTCTCTTACTAGACTCTTTCAAAGAACAATTTTTAATTTAAATTCCAATTTAGCAATTAAAAAAATTTACATCATGATTTGCTACTATATCTAAGAAATATTTGCTTAATAGAACCACAAAGATTTTCTCCTAGCATAATTATAGAAGCATTGTAGACTGGGTTTTCCATTTTGGTCTATGATCTATTTTTGAGTTATTTTTGCACATACCGCAAGGAATAAATCATAGCTCATTTTTTCGTTGTCATTTTATGAATATCCAATTTGTTTTGTCACCATTTATTGAAAAGTCTACTTGTTCTCCACTGATTGTATTTGCATCTTATGGTATTTAATGTGTTTTGTCTAGCTTGTTTATCCACCTGGCACCCTATAATATTATATCCAAAATGAACCTCTCTTAGGACAGGGATCTTTTTGCCTTTCCTGGGTTTCTCAATACTCAGAGACACATAAAAAGTCATCCTTAAGAACTTTGAACTTTGAACTGCTACATCCCTTAATTCTGTGCTGATGTCCTGTTGAAAGTCAGTTGTTCACCGGGAGTAGTGGCTCATGCCTGAAATCCCAGCACTTTGGGAGGCAGAGGCAAGCAGATTGCCTGAGCCCATGGGTTCGAGACCAGTCTCAGTAACATGGTAACCTCGTCTCTACAATACATTAAAAAAAAAAAAAACATTAGCTGGGCGTGGTGGTTCATGCCTGTAGTTCCAACTACTTGAAAGGCTGAAGTGAAAGAATCTCCTGAACCCAGGAGGTGAAGGTTGCAGTGGCCGTGAGCGTGCCACTACACTACAGCCTGGGCAACAGAGTGAGACTCCGACTCAAAAAAAAAAGAATAAAAGAAAAGAAAACCAGTTGTTCATACATGTGTGGGTCTATTTCTTGACTCTGTCATGTTTGGTTGATCTCTTTAATGCCAATGCCTTAAAGTGATCAATATCGTAATTGCTGTAGCTTTATAATAAATCTGGAAATTAGGTAGTGTTAGCCCATCAACTTTGTTCTTTTTAAAAAGTCATTCTATTCTAGACTTTGCTTTTATAAATGAATTTAGGTATCAGCATGCCAATTTCTAAAAAAAAAAAAAAATCCTGCTGAGATTTTGATTAAGATTGCATTGAATTTGTAGATCAAGTTGGAGAAACTTGATATTTTAATAACATTTAATTTTCTGACCCTTGAGGATGGCATTTCTCACCACTTATTTAGGTCTTTTTAAATTAAACTTATTTCAGCAATGTTTTAAAAATTTCAGTGTATCAGTGTACTCCTAGTAATTGTGAAATAACCTTCTTTATCTTTGGTAATATTCTTTATTCTGAAATCTACTTTGCCTAATATTAATATAACCACTTCACATTTCTTTTTCTTGGTATTAGCATAGTATGTCCTTTTCCATCTTGTTGCTTTTGGCATGATTGTGGTTTTAGATTTAAAGTGAAGTTCTTTTTGGTAGCATATAGTAGGATTTTGCTTTTGTATTCATTTTAACAATCTCTACCTTTTAACCGAAATGTTTAGTCTATTTATATCAACTGTTATTATTGCTATAGTTTGGTTTAAGTCTATCACCTTGTTATTTGTTTTACATATTTCTCATCTGTTCTTTGTTTCCTTTTTTCTTTTTATTCCCGCCTTCTTTTGGATTATTTGAATATTTTCTGATTCTATTTTCTGATTCTCCTCTGTTAACTTATTAGTTACAAATAATTATTTTGTTGTTTTAGTAGTTGATTTAAAATTATAGTATTCATTCTTAATTTACCATAGTCTACCTTCAAGTAGAATCATATACTTCCAATTTTCCTCACCTAGGCATTATGCTACTTTTGTCATTCATTTTATTTATATGTAGATTATAATCCTAATAATGCCATTATTTTTTAAATAATTATCTTTTAAAGCGATTTAAATATTAAGTTAAAAATATTACGTATTTATAAATATAGTTACTATTTCTGGACTTCTTTTCTGTATTCAAATTCTTATTTCCATGATATAATTTTCTTTCTATGTGTATCTGAAACAACATTCATTTAATTGTCTTTTTATTAGTTATAACTATAAAAAATAGTTGAAAAATTTTTTTCAATAATTAGAGCATGTTGCTCTACTGCCATTTCACTTGCGTTGTTTCTGACAAAACGTCTACAGTCATCTTTATTTTTATTTCTTTGCATGCAATGTATCTTTTTTCCTTTGGTTTTTCTTAAGTATTCCTCATTATCACTGGTTTTTAGCAATTTGATTATAATGTTTCTGCTGTAGACTTTTCTTCATCTCTCATGCAGGGTTATCTGATCTTCTTGGACTTGTGGGTTTATAGTTTTTATCAAATTTAGAACATGTTTGGCTAATATTTCTTTAAATGTTTTGTCCCCACTTTCCTTTTTTCCTTTAAGAATTTCATATATTAGGTCACTTGAAGTTGTTCCACATATACTGCTTCTCTATTCTTGTGTATAGTGTGTGTCTTTGGGTTTGTTTGTCTCATAGATGTATTTTGAATGGCTTCTATTTCTATATCCTCAAATTCACTAATCATGACCTCTGCATGTTAATCTCATATAGTGTATATTTCATTTCAGTTGTAGTTTTATGTCTTGGATTTTTACTTGACTCTTTTAAAAAAATCTTTTATGTATCTACTTAAATTATTAAACATATAGACTTTAGATATAATATTTTAATTTTTTTTCTAACTACTAGATCACTAGGGATTTTTTTATTTGCTCATTTTAACATTGGTGTCAGTTTGCCATTATTCTTCTCATACTATGTCTTATTTTCCTGGGTTTTTTGTAAATTTTTTTTCTTTTTTTATTATAAAGATGTGGGGGTACAATTCAGGGTTAGATATACAAACCTTGATTATGCAGTTATCCTTGTTGATGAGGTATGCCCCTCCCTCTCCTAGCAGTTTCCCTCAACTGCCAATCCCACCCCCCCGACAGTTTCCCATTATTGCCAATCCCTTTCTTATAGTATTATGATAATTGTTCAAGGTCTGCTTATGAATGAAAACATATGGTACTCTGTTCTTTGTTTCAGTGATAAATCACTGAGTATGATAGACTCCATATCCATCCAAGTTGTTGTGAAGACATATGTTTGTCCTTCTTTATGGCTGCATAATATTCCATTGTGTATAGGTACCACATTTTCTTTATCCAGTCCAGCTTTGATGGGCAATGTGGTTAGTTTCATGTTTTTGTTATTGTGAATAGAGCTGCAACAAACATACATGTGCAGGTATCTTTTTTGTAGAATGATTTGAGTTCCTCTGGGTATATTTCCAATAGGGGAATTGCTGGGTCATAGGGAAGGTCAATTTCTAGTTCTTTCAGAAATTGCCACACTTTCTTCCAAAGAGGTTACACTAGTTTGCATTCCCACCAGCAGTGTCGAAGCATTCCTTTTTCTCCACATCCTCACCAGCATCTGTTGCTGTTTGTTTTATTAATGATGGCCCTTCTTACTGGGGTTAGGTGGTATCTCAATGTGGTTTTGATTTGCATTTCTCTGATGATGAATGAGGCTGAGCACTTTTTCATGTGTCTGTTGGCTGCCCATATATCTTCCTTTGAGAAGTGTCTATTCATGTCTTTTGCCCACATTTTAATGGGGCTGCTTGTTTTTTTCCTTTCAGAGCATTTGAATTCCTTGTAGATCCTAGATGTTAGGCCTTTGTCAGAATTACAGTTAGCAAATATTTTTTCCCATTCTGTGGGCCATCTCCTTGCTCTCTTCATGGTTTCTTTTGCTTTGAAAAAGCTTGTTAGTTTGATGAGGTCTCACTTGTCTATCTTATTTCTTAAGGTATGGACTTAGGGTTCTGATCAGGAATTGGTTGCCAGTTCCAATTTCCATAAGGGTGTCTCCTGCGTTTTCTAAGATTCTTATAGTTTGAGGTTTTACATTTAGGTCTTTCATCCATTTTGAGTTAATTTTTGTGTATGGTGATAGGTAGGGGTCTTGTTTCAGTCATCTGCATGTGATCAGCCAGTTTTCCCAGCACCATTTGTTGAATAGGTTCTCCTCTCCCCAGTGGTTGCTTTGTCAAAGATGAGTTGATTAGAAAAATTGAGGCTTTGTTTTCAGAATCTCTATCCTCTTCCATTGGTCTACATGCTGTTCTTGTACCAATACCAGGTTTTGATTACTGTAGCCTTATAGTAAAGTTTGAAGTCTGAAAGTGTGATACTTCCAGCTTTGTTTCTTTACCTAAGGATTGTTTTGGCTATTTGTGGTCATTTATGTTTCCATATGAATTTCTGTATTGTCATTTCTAGGCCTGAGAAGAATGATGTTGGTAACTTAATGGGTATTCCATTGAATCTGTAGATTGCCTTTGGTAGGATGGACATCTTAACAAATGTTGATTTTTCCTATCCATGAGATAGAATGTTTTTCCATTTGTTGATGTCTTCTTGGATTTTTTTGAGCAGTGTTTTGTAGTTCTCATTGTAAAGGTCTTTCACTTCTCTGGTTAGGAAGATGCTGAGATATTTCATTTCTTGTGTGGCTATTGTGAATGGGATTGTGCTTTTAATTTGGGTCTCTGCCTGCTTGTTGGTGTCTAGGAATGCAACTGTCTTTTGCACATTTATTTTGTACCCTGAGACTTTGCCAAAGTCCTTTATCAGTGCAAGCAGATTTTTATTCAGATTCTCTTGGATTTTCAAGGTATAGGATCATATTATCAGCAAAGAGGGATAACTTGATTTCCTCTTTTCCTATTTGGATACCCTGATTTCCTTCTCTTGTCTAGTTGCTCTAGCTAGGCCTTCCAACACAATGTTGAACAAGAGGTGTGAAAGTGAGCAGCCTTGTCTTGTTCCAGTTTTTAGGGGAAATGTTTCCAGTTTCTGTCCATTGAGCAATATGTTAGTTGTGAGTTTATCATAAATAGCACTTACTATTTTGAGGTATGTTCCTTCTATACCTAGGTGTTTGAGGGTTTTTATACAGAAGGGATGCTGAATTTTATCAAAAACTTTTTCTGCATCTAATGATATCACGTGGTTCTTGTTTTTACATCTTTTGATGTATTTAATTACATTTATGTTCTTGCTAATGTTGAACCAGCATGGCATCCTGGGGATGAAGCCTACTTGGTCATGGTGGAGATTTTTGAGATGTGTTTTTGGATCCGATTTGCTAGAATCTAATTGAAGATTTTTGCATCTATGTTCTTATTGACCTGTGGTTCTCTTTTTTTGTTGGATATTTACCCAGTTTGAGTATCAGTGTGATGTTAGCTTCGGAAAATGATTTGGGGAGAGTTCCATCCTTCTCAGTTGTCTGAAATACTTTCAATAGGATTGGTATCAGCAACTCCTTGTACATTTTGTAGAATTCTACTGGAAAGCCATCCAGTCCAGGGCTTTTTTTTTTTTTTTTTGTAGGTAGTTTTGTTTTGTTTTGTTTTGTTTTGTTGCCGGTGTGGTAATCTTTGACTGGCTGTCAGACATCAAGACTTTTACTTTGTTGGGTACTAGCTATTTTTTTCTTTTTTAATGTGAAGTCTTTTATTTTATTTTTTACTTTTTTTAGCCTAAGCATGTATTTTATTCTTCATAAATAATAAATAACACATTTATATTTTATAAATGCTTTAGATTTACAGAAAAATGCAAAAATAGTGCAGAATTTTCATGTACTCCACACTCAGTTTGCCCTATTATTAACATTTTATATTATTATGGTATATGTGTTACAATTGATTTGAAAACATTGATAGACCTTTACCTTATATCATATACAAAAATCAGCTCAAAATGGACAAAGTTCTAAATGTAAGAGACAAAGTCCTTAGAAGAAAACTTAGAGAAAATCTTCATGTCATTGGGTTTGGCAAAGCTTTCTTTGCTATAACACTAAAAACAGAGGCAACAAAAGAAAAAAATTATTAAACTGGACTATATAGAAATCTAAACCTTTTTTTACATCAAAGAACACTATTAATAGAATGTAACTCAGGGAATAGAAGAAAATAGTGGCAAATATGATAGGGGTTAATATCTAGAATATATAAAGAACACCTATCACTCAACAACAGCAAAAACAAATGACCCAATTAAAAAAAACAGACGGAGGATGGGAATAGATATTTTCCAAATAAGATATACATGTGATTAATAAGCAGATGAACAGATATTCAACATCATTAGTAATTAGGAAAATGCAAATCAAAATCACAACGATATACTACTACTTCATACCCATTCAGATCAAAACAGAAAATAATAAATGTTGAAAAGGATGTGGAGAAATGTGAAACCCTTGTGCACCGTTGTTGGAAATGTAAAATGGTGCAGCCATTATGGAAAACAGTTTGGTTGTTCCTCAAAAAATTAAAAATAGAATTACTATAGGATCCAGCAAATCTGCTTCTGGATATAGACTCAAAAAGAAAAACAAAGATTTGAAGAGTCATTTGAGCAGCATTATTCACAATAGCCAAAAGGTGGAAGCAATCCAAAGTGTTTATCAACAGATGAATAGATAAATAAAAAGCGGCATATTCGTGCGGCCTTAAAAATAATGAAATTCAAATACGTGCTACAACATGAATGAACCTTGAGAATATTATCTTAAATGAAATAAGCCAGTAACAACAACAACAACATCCACAACAAAAACAAATATTGTGTAATTCCACTTATAAGAGAGACCAAGAGCAATCAAATCCATAGAGATGGAAAGTAGAATGGTGATTGCCACCAGAGTTTTGAAAAGAGTGAGGAGGATAGTTATTGTTCCGTAGGTACAGAGTTCCAGTTTTTCAAGATGAGAAGAGTTCTGGAGATGTATGGTGGTGATGGTTGCACAACAATGTAAATGTACTTAATGCCACCTAACTGTACATTTAAAAGTGACGTGTATATTTTTTAACCACAATTAAAAATAATAGTAATTTAAAAATATGTCCAAAAAGGTAAATGTGCAGATACCTATCTAATAAACAGTTTTCTAAAAATAGACAAAAATATATAACAATAATGAAAATAGTCCCTGTTTTTGAGGCGCTTATGAAAAGGAATGCTCCCTCCCTCCTCAGTGACACTCATAATTGACGGAGCCAAAGGGGTAGACCCAGAGCAGCTTCCTTGCCTTTTCTAGTTTTGCTTTGGATACTTATTAACTGGGTGAGCTGCTCCAGAACCTCGTAAAAAGACATGGAGAAAGAGGAAGAAAGTCGATGCATGAATTGATCCCGCAGATGTTTGGAACTAGGCATCCCAGTGTGGTCAGCCCAATTCACCTGACCGAGAGCGCCCCCTCCCGTGGCACACCGAGCGTGCCTCTAGTCTGGCAGGAGTGACCAGCCCAGGACCAGGGAGAATGAAGCCAGACCAGCACTCCCTTTGACTTGTTTGCGTTTCCCTTTCACATTTGACTTATTTCCAATTTCATGCTTGGGTCATCCAGCAATCGTCAAACTATACAATCCCTGGGAGTTGAGTCCTCAGGCTTTGAGGTACAGATGAGGACAGCACCAGGACCTGGAGCTGAGGTAAAAAGATTGCTGGTGGCTCTGATCCTGCCCTTGATGACTCAGTCAGAAGATACTGCTTGTGGATGTGACACAAACCAGAGCCTCACCCGCCTTGTGGGTTTCCCACACACTATCCCCCAATCCCAGCCTGTGGATCTGACCCCTCCCTACCCCTTCCATCCTGGAGGACGCCACAGGACCCAGCATCGGCAGCAAAGCCACATGCCTTGGACTCAGCATTCAGCTGCAGTGCTGTGGATACCGGTCTACACACCTCCCTCTTACTTTTTGGGCATCCAGTGTTTCCTGAATGTGCCAAAAGTCAAGTAGCATCTTCCTCTCTGGTGTGGTTGAGTAGGGAGGGAGTCCCAGGCCACAGTTGGAGGTCCCCTTCTTCTCATGCCCTCCTGGAGTCTGTGTCTGGGCATTGCCATCATGTCCTATGCCATGCCGGGCCTTCACAGATTTCCTAAGCCACCAAAAGCCACCCCAGGGAGCGAGGAATTCCTTTCATCTTGGTGTGTGCCACACTGCCATAGTGCAGCCCTTTGTTTCTATACCAACTCTGTTGGTTTCTACTTTTGTCTCAAAATCTCTTTGGTCCTTCGTGTAGTCTCCTGCCAGGGAGATCCTCTGGCCTCCAAAATTGCCAAAATCTATAAGCATTACACAGTATTTTTTCACATTAGAAAATGGAGAAAAATTAGCATAGAATTGAACTGCCAGAGTACTAATACCAGGTCCATCTATTACTAGTTTTGTGACCTTGGGTGAGTTATTTAACCTCTCTAGGCCTCATTTTGTCATATAAGTTAAATGGGAAGAAGAATAGTTCCTTATCTTATAGGATTGATGTAATGAGATGGGATAATAGCTACACTGCTTTTGACACCGTGCTTGACACAGCAGATGTGTAGCAAATGTTAACCTTTCTTGTCATTAGGTTGAAAATCCCACAGAATATTCTTCAGTCATTCAACCAGATTGTGGGGCCAAGTCTAGGCCTTTTGCTGGGTTGGGAAAGCTGTGTTAGCACAGGCAAGGAAGTATTTGGTCTTGAACCAGCTTTAGATTTAGATCAGTGTAATTTGGCCTCTGCTGCACTTAGTGTCCTCTTTACCTGCCTAGGAAAGATACTGGAGAGGTGGGAAAGACAGGGAGCAGGAACAGGTAACTGGGTTTTGTGCTAGGTGTTGAGCCAGCTCTTCACAGCCTCTGTCTCATCCAGTCCTCATGACACCCCGGTGACAAGGATATTACTTTCCTCTCTACAGAGAAACAGAAATGAGGAAGGATGAAGCACATTTCCCAAAGAGAAGGAGGAGGAGAAGGTGCCTCAAAGAGATGAGGCACATTTCCCAAGAAGAAGGAGGAGAAGGAGGAAGGGCAGGAGGAAGAAAAGGTGATGATGTAGCTGACATTTAAGTACCTACTACATGCTAGGCACTGTTCTAACGACTTCACGTATATTAACTCATTTAATTCTAACAGCAATAGTCAGTACTATTTAATCTCTGTTTTACAGATGAAAACCCTGAAACACAGGAAGGTCAAATAACTTGACCAAAGACATATGCTACTTAGCAGCAGATTTAGGACTTGAACCAAGACAATTTTGACTAGAGTTCAGCAAACTTTTCTATAAAAAGACCATGCAGCACATGGTTTAGACTTTGCATACAATCTCTGCCACAAATATTCATCTCTGCCATTGTAGTACAAAAACAGCCATGGGCAATATGTAGGCACATGAGAATGGATGTGTTCCAATAAAATTTTATTTATAAAATAAGCAGTGGGCCAGTCTTGCCTCATAGGCCAGTTTGCCAATTGATGACCTTAACTGCTAAAGCAAGAGAATAAGAAACCAGAAGCATCAGAACTCTCTTAAAAACAGAATAATAGTCATGAAAAAATGTTAGACAAGCCCTTGGCCTTTTTTATGTGATGCAGTATATAATTCATTCAGTGTTGTTGCAACATCTATTCATTGAAATTATACCATATACAAGGCACCACCCTACATGTCTGAGATACACCAATCAAAAAAATAGACAGGAAGCACCTCCCTTTGTATGAACTTACCTTCCAGCAGCATTGAGTGGGGGAATCCAATCAATAATAAATGTAATACATGGATAAATTATACAGTGTACTCAAAGGTGGTTAAGTGCTATGGAAAGAAATGGAGCATGGTAAGGGGAATGTGGGAGCAGGAAAGGGAAGCACAGATTGGTGAGTGTGAGCTTCACTGAGAAGGGGGTATTGCAGCAAAGGTCTAAGAGAGGAAAGGGAAGAAGTTATGCTAACATCTTGGTGAACAGCTCTCCAGGCAGGGAGTACATCCAGTGCAAAAACCTCGAGGCATGAGCAAGGTAAGAGTGTGCTGGGCATGCTGGAGGAAGAGGAGGGAGGCCAGTGTAGCTTTGAGAGTAGAGGAGGTATCCCAGAGACTCTCCTTAAAGGAAGCAGGGTGGGGCTCAGCCTGTTGACCAGAGACACCCAGGAAAGCAGATGGCATCTCCTACAGGAGCATACCTAGCTTTTTCAACGAGAAGCAAGAGGTTCATGTGGCTTGAGTCTGACTGCCATGTTGTATCTTAGGATCAATAGTTTTAAACTCAGGTTTCCTGGATTCAATTCTGATTCTAATACTAATTTTTGATCCAATATCAGGCAATAGTGATATTTCTATGCCTGATTTCCACATCCATAAAACAGAGATGATGATGATATTTATCACTTAGGGCAGTTATGACTATAAATGAAAATAATTCAGGGACACAGTGAACATCACATGAATATCAATTATTTTAATTATTATTACATTTATCTCCCTAGCAAGAATGTACTGTCTTACTGTAATAAACTGTTCATGCTTACATATTCATACAGATGAATACACTACAAGTCTTCATCTCTACAACAAGAACAAGGGCCACGTCTACCTCCAGGGTTGCCTCCATTCTCATAAAGGTGGGGATGGATCACCATAAGGAATAGTGCCCCTCTGCAGGCTGCAACACTTTCTGGGTATATAAAGTCCATGAAGAACTGAGAGGTTTGCTGATAAGAGAAGATACCCACTGAAGATAGTAGACAATGAAAAAAAATAGGATAGAAACTGCCAATAGTGATATCAATATGTATTAGTTACCAACTGCTGTGTAAGAAACTTACCACAAACCCAGCTGAAAACAAGAAACATTTATGATTTCACAAAATCTCTGAGAATCAGGAATCATAAAATTGGCTTTGCGGGGTAGTCTGGCTTAAGGTGTCTCATTAGACGTCAGATAAGATGTCAGCCAGGGCTGTAGTCATCTGAAGACTTGAGTGGGGCTGGAGTGTCTATTTCTAAGATGGCTCACTCAGAGCTGTTGGCAGGAAACCACAGTTCCTTACTATGCGGACCTTTCCACAGGGCTGCTTGAGTGCTGTTACCACATGGCAGCTGGCTTCTTCCAGGTTGGTCACCCAAGAAAGAGCAAGGAGGCAACTGCAGTGCCTTTATGATTAAGCTTCAGAAGTGACATGCTTCCACTTTCACCATGTAACATATTCATTAGACACAAGTTACTAAGTCTAGTTCATACTCAAGAAGTACAATTAAACTTTGTCTTTTTTTGGATTAAACAACAAGGATTTATTTTCCTGCTGTTCTGGAGGCTAGAATCTGAGATCAGGATGTTGGCAGACTTAGTTTCTTGAGGTTTCTCTCCTTGACTTGCAGATAAGGTTTTCTCTGTGTGTTGGCATGTGTTGTGTCCAAATTAAGCTCTACCTCTTAAAGGATGATGTATCTGAGAACGTGTGGACATATTTTTAAAACCACCACATATGGTGTGTGAGTTTGGGGTAAAATAACGTTAGCCTTAGGTAGTGCCAAAGTTTACTTTTCAAAAGTTCACAATTTGACTTTTATGTAAACATATGGTGAGCATGGGTCAAATACTTACTAATATAAAAGTGATGAAATCAGCATGATGATAAAATTGAGCTTTATTAGTCTCACAGAAGTGTCCTGTGAGCACACGGGTTCAATTCACTGGGGTCAGGGAATTAAGGAAAACAGTCTAGGCAGGTGGAATTCAGCATTTTTAGGTGAAACAATATCTATTTCTCCTACAATCACTTTCCAAATGAAAACTTGTTTGCTTAAAGTCACTTTACCTATAGACCAGATCTTTATAGAGTTTTGTTTTGTGTTTTGCAACTGTTTCAGTGTCATTTCTATTTAATCAACTTACAGTCAATTTAATAATTCTGCATGAGACAGCTTTACAATAATTTTATTTTTCTGAAAGATGTTCAACATATTAGTGGCATTATGTGAACTGTGAATTATTTTCTCTTTTGGACTGCCTGATACTTCATTTATTCTTGAACACTTGAAAGAGTTTTTAGCCCATATGTCTGAATACCATTTCTTTAAAAAGTATGCCTTCACAATAGTCACACACAAAAAAATGAAATACCTTGGCATCTTCCGAACCAGAAAAGTGAAAGACTTTTACAATGAGAACTACAAAATGCTGCTCAAAGAAATCCAAGAAGACACAAACAAATGGAAACATGTTCCATGCTCATGGGTAGGAGGAACCAACATTGTTAAAATGCCCATCATACCAAAGGCAATCTACAGATTCAATGCAATACCCATTAAATTACCAATATAACTCTTCTCAGACCTGGAAATGATAATACAGAAATTCATATGGAAACATAAATGACCATAAATAGCCAAAACAATCCTTAGCAAAAGAAACAAAGCAGAAGGTAGCACACTTTCAGACTTTAAACTTTACTATAAGGCTACAATAATCAAAACAGCCTGGTATTTGTACAAGAACAGGCACTTAGACCAATGGAACAGGATAGAGATTCTGGAAACAAAACCTCAATTTCTCAACCAACTCATCTTTGGCAAAGCCTCCACCAATAACCACTGTGGAGAGGAGAACCTATTCAGTAAATAATGCTGGGAAAACTGGCAGATCACATGCAGAAGATTGAAACAGGACCCCTATCTACCACCATGGACAAAAATTAACTCGAAATGGATCAAAGACCTAAAAGTGAAACCTCAAACTATAAGAACCGTACAAAATGTGGGAGACACCCTTATGGAAATTGGAACTGGCAACCAATTCCTGATCAAAACCCCAAGTGCCCATGACATAAGAGATAAGATAGACAAGTGGAACCTCATTAAGCTGATAAGCTTCTGCAAAGCAAAAGAAACCATCAAGAGAACAGGGAGACAGCCCACAGAATGGGAAAAAATATTTGCCAACTGTATATCTGACAAAGGCCTAACATCTAGGATCTGCAAGAAACTCAAACGTGCCAAAAGGAAAAAAACAAATGAAACCATTAAAAAGTGGGCAAAAGACATGAGTAGACACTTCTCAAGAGAAGATATATGGGCAGCCAACAGACACATGAAAAAGTGCTCAACCTCACTCATCATCAGAGAAATGCAAATCAAAACCACATTGAGATACCACCTAGCCTCAGTAAGAATGGCCATCATTAATAAAACAAATAACAACAGATGCTGGTGAGGGTACAGAGAAAAGGAATGCTTCTACGTTGCTGGTGGGAATGCAAAGTAGTGCAACCTCTTTGGAAGACAGTGTGAAGATTTCTTAAAGAACTAGAAATTGACCTTCCATATGACCCTTCAATTCCCCTATTGGGCATATACCTGTAGGAACTCAAATCATGAAACAAAAAATATACCTGCACACACATGTTTGTCGCAGCTGTATTCACAATAGCAAAAACATGGAACCAACCATGTTGCCCATCAAAGCTGAACTGGATAAAAAGAAATGTGGCACATATACGCAAAGAAATATTATGCAACCATAAAGAAGTACAAACATATGGACTTTGCAGCAACTTGGATAGATTTAGAGTCTGTCATACTCAGTGATCTGTCACAGAAACAGAGTACTATATGTTCTCACTCATAAGCAGATCTTGAACAATTATCACAATACTATAAGAAAGGGATTGGTAGTAGTGGGAAACTGCCAGGGGAGGGGGGGGTGGGATTGGTAATTGAGGGAAACTCATTAAGGGGTACCTGCATAATGAACATTTGTATACCTAATCCTGAATTGTACTCCACATCTTTAAAATTAAAAAAAAATAAAACCTATACCTTAACAATAAGCAGTTATCAATGGCTATCAACTCAAGACATAATTAAATTGTTTGTTATGCACTGGCCCTTACTTTTACTTCAGACCCATCAAAGAGTGTGGAGGTATTAACATTACATTAATTGAGTTAGATTTTACTAAGGAAATAATCAGACACATGAGCAAAGAAGTAGATATAGAGATACTTGTCACAATATGGTTTTCAATAGCAAAAAAAGTCCCAAGCAAATCACAATAGAAAAGACCGATAATAATGAATTATTATAAATAAATGATGTTACAGCTATATAATGAAATACGATATAGCTACTCAAACTTATGATATCATTATTTAATTGGTATGGAAAGATATTTTGCGATTTTGCTACATGAGAAAAGCAGTTTGGAAAGAGTGTAGGTTCTGTGATGCAGTTGTATGAAAAGCTGTCAATCATTTCATGTGTATGTGTTTTATGTGTAAGTGTTGTCATTGGCTTTCTGATGGAGCACTCGCAGAAGACAAATATTCACGTTTTTCTTTTTTGCGGATCTGGATTTTCAAGTTTTTCTACAATGAGTATGTAGCCTGAACATTCCCTAAGCAGGAGAGCCCCACCTCCAGCATCTCCCATAAGCCTGGCAAAGGCAGGCAGGAAGGAAAGACAGAAGGAAGGGAGGAAGAGATGGGAAGAGAGGAAAGGAGGGAATGAAAAAGAAAGGGAAGGAAGGACAGGGAGGAGGAGGGAAGGGGGGAGGGAGGGAAGGAAGAGAGAAAGAAAAGAAGGGAGGGGGGAAGAGATTTGTTCTAAAATCTGCTTTCTTGAGCTGTCATCTGCACTGACCCCCGGGGTCTGGAAGTCCCTGAGGTACAGGAGCTGAGTGTTCCTGAAGAGCTGGAAAGCCCCAAGGAAGTTCTTCAAAATTGTTGGAAGGAAACTGTCTCCAGAAACTTCCTTCTCCAAGAAAGATAATGAGCAGCAGGTGTTTCTGGTGGCTTAGGGTGGTGTGAAATCACTCTGGAAAACCCTGCTCCTCTTCAGTTGTGGCAGTTTCAGGGCTCCTCCCTAGGCCTTACATAAAAGGCTGAGGCATCCTTGGAGGAGCTGGCAGACTCACAGCTCCTGCCAGGAGAAAGGAGCATTCTGAGGTATTCTTTGGGGGCACTAGCAGGACTGGGGCTCTTTCCTGACCCCAAGCCCAGAAGCTCCTGCTCTGTGGAGGCTGCCCACATGCTGAGAGGCTCAAGGAGCCAATTGCTATCCAGGTACCAGCCAGCTCAGCGTCTGTCTCCACAACTTTCTGTTATTTGTTCCAAAATAGGGGAGTCTACACCCTGTGGAGCTCAAGATGGTCCTGAGTGGGGCTCTGTGCTTCCGGTGAGTACATGAAGTTCTGGGGGAAGTGAGTTCAAGGTAGACCTGTTGCCCAGCTTTGCAAGAGAGGGAGGGAGGGAAGGAGGGAAGGAGGGAGGGAGGGAGGGAGGGAAGGAAGAAAGGGCTGCCACTGCAGCTGGGAAATTGTGATCAGCATCTCACTTTCCTTAAAAAAGCTCTTCCAGCTTTCTTCAGATTGGGGCAGAACTGAGGCAGGCCACCTCATGAGTGTACCCTGATGCTGAGAGGGGCCAAATAACCACTCAGTCTAGAGCTGCAGCCTAATCCAGCCACCATGAGAACAGAAGCCAGGAGACCTGCCCAGAGCTCTGCTCTTGCCACCCAGCACAGAGAATTGATATCAGCCCACCCATTCTGTGCCCATACCTCCTCGCTCCTCTTTGGGGGAATAAATGAAACAGAAAATGATTCATTCAGTTCATCTGTCCATCTATGGGCACGTACTGAGCCAGACACCGGCATGCGCTGGACTTTGTAACAGTGGATGAAAATAGTCTTTTCTCTCAGAGTCTAGTATAGTATCTTCCAAGGTGTCTTTTGTGGGGCTCCAATCCCAGGGCCAACTAAATGCAGCTTTCTCTGTCCTCTTGTAAGAGTACCACAGCAAAACTCAACATATGACTGAGGCTTTCTGAAGTAATGCAACTTGTTTAATTGTGTTTGGCCATACACTGAACCAATTTTTCACACTGCCTACTTTTTCCCCATATAATATCTGGAGAAACCAACTTTAGGATGCATCTTTCAACCCACAGGAAGTCAGAAAATCATCTGAGATCATCGATGAGAAATAACTTTGAAAAGTGAAATGAAAGAACTATAAAATTTAAAAAAAATTTTTTTTATATGGCCAAAGAAGTACATGTAACTGGAAGTCTTCGATAATAATTGAAGAATCAGATTTTAATCTGGAATAGGCTTAGCTATTATCTAACCCATTGTCTTTGTTTAACATTGGGAAGCTGAGGCCCAGAGAGGGTGACATAATTGTCTGCTGTGACTCAGCAGCAATGTAGGCAGAGCTGGCACAAGGACCCAGAGCTCTGACTCTCCCTCCAGCTTCTCTTCCAACAGGAGATGTGTTGGGGTGTAAAAGGTTAAATAGGGTGAAGGAACAAACCCCAGACTTCGATGGGAGGCTGTGGGGGCATCCCCCTGATAAGGCATGAGCCTGGCAAGGATGGGAGAGAAGGTTGTGCTATTACCTCAGGCATGGGGCATAGTGTAAAGAGGAAGACAAAATGCCTAAGATGAGAGGATTCTCTGGAGCCAGGGCAAGCTGGTGTGCCCACCTTTCCCCTAATGGAGTCTCATCCTCCTGATGTTTCAGAATGAAGGATTCGGCATTGAAGGTGCTTTATCTGCATAATAATGAGCTTCTAGCTGGAGGGCTGCATGCAGGAAAGGTCATTAAAGGTTGGTGACAAAGCATGACCCACTTTCCTGGATTATATACTCTGAGCAGAGAGGGCCTAAAGAGGGCTTAGAAAATTATGCAAATTAGCACAGGCCTGCAGACCCCAGCCCTGAGGCATGAGATAGGGCTCTGAGCGAGGACAAATAAAATACTACACACCCTCTAGCCAAGCGAAGACACAGTATCACCTGAAGCTTCTTTGCAGAAAAGGGAATATTTTCCAAGAGGAATGACTTGTCATTTTTCCATAGGTAGACTTAGGTCAAAAATTCCATTTCCCTGGAAGCCAGTGCTGAGGAGAGAAGTAAAGCAGACTTCTCCACGCCTTTCTTCCCATGTGGGGGTGGGTTTCTGACATTTCACCTGCATCCCCTCTGCTTTCTGAAGGTCCTTGGCCACCAGAGAACAGGTGGCACCATTGGGTCTTGTGCTGACTCACTCTGCCCACACATCGCGACAGGTCTTTCTCTAAAAACAGTGTCCACCTACCACCTGAGGTACATTTACCGAGCACAGATGCCAGACAGTTCTCCTACTAGGCTGGGTGTATGTGTGTATATGTGTGTGTGCACATGTATGCATGTGCACACAGGCATGTATGTGTGATCATGTGCATGTCTATATGCATGATCATGTGTATATATGTACGCATGAATCTGTGTGTAAGCATGTATGTGCAGGTATATATGTGCATATGTATGTGTGTGGTGTATCTGCATGTATTTGTGTGTGCATGTTTATATATGTGTATATGGGTGTGTGGGCATGCTGGAGGGATGTACAGGGAGGAATGAGACCTTCTTCTGCTCTCAGAAACCTCACAGGGGGTAGAAGGATTTTCAGACAACTCTAATGGGAGGCTCATCAAGGCAAGTTTTAGCAAAGAGGCCTGAGAACCAAGGGGCATTAAAGGAGGAGTTTGAATCTATCTTGGGGTTTTGAGACTTGAAGATTTGACCCTGGACAAGAAGGGTAGGGTGAGTACAATGAGTTTTTGTGCCTTGATGTCAATTCTGGGCCAGCTGGCAGAAGACCACCCTTCCTGTCATGACAGCAGCTAAGAGCTTCCTTTTTGCCCAGGGGGCGGGATGTACCTTGTTTCTTACAGCCCAGAATGGTGGGGAGGGAAGGGTAGCCAAGACCCTGCATCTGGCCTTCTTCCTACAGGTGAAGAGATCAGTGTGGTCCCCAATCGATCTCTGGATGCCAGGCTGTCCCCAGTCATCCTGGGCGTCCAGGGTGGAAGCCAGTGCCTGTCGTGTGGTACAGGGCAGGAGCCAATCCTAACCCTAGAGGTGAGTCCTGCAGAGGCACCCTTGATATCTGGTGACCTAGCCAACAGACACTGAGCTCACTGAAGTTGAGTGTCCATGGCTTCAGGGCCTCTTGGGATATCTTGGCTGGGTTCTGTTCACGGCAGCTCTGCTTTGTCCCTAAGGGTCTTATCCTTGCACCACCCAGCCCTCCCATTGTCCCCACTCCTGCACGTCACTCACCCTGCCTTCTGTCACAGCCAGTGAACATCATGGAACTCTACCTCGATGCCAAGGAATCCAAGAGCTTCACCTTCTACCGGCGGGACTTGGGGTTCACCTCCAGCTTCGAGTCAGCTGCTTATCCGGGCTGGTTCCTTTGCACCATGCCCGAGGCTGACCAGCCCGTCAGACTCACCCAGCTTTCCGAGAATGCCACCTGGGGTGCTCCCATCACGGACTTCTACTTCCAGCAGTGTGACTAGGGCAGCATTCCCCCAGACATCTTCCCCAGGAAGAGCCAGCTTGGGCAGGGGGTTGATGGAGGAAGAGACCCGTGGTGGGTGACCACCCCTCTGCTCTTAGGGCTTCCAACTCTGACTTACTGGGCACATAGCCACTCTCTTCTCCTAGTTCCAAGTTTGGGTAAATTTTGAGATTTGGGGCTCAGTCTAGAGTCTCCTCCTGTATTAGGTGGTGCTACTGGTGTGGAAACTTGTAAAAACCACATGAGATAAATTGAGCATAACATAAAAATATTTCTAAGTTGTTGGGATGGGGGAGTGGTAGAAATCATCCATACTAAATGCTAACTGACCAAGTACCCTCAGAATCCCATAATCCAGTCTCCCCAGTTGAAACTTGTAGGGCCACCAGCTCCCCACGTGAGTTCTTGTCACTCTCCACTGTATGAAAGAAGGAGATGATC
Source organism: Carlito syrichta (assembly GCF_000164805.1). Classification (NCBI taxonomy): domain Eukaryota; kingdom Metazoa; phylum Chordata; class Mammalia; order Primates; family Tarsiidae; genus Carlito; species Carlito syrichta. Next base: position 140,132 of record NW_007000793.1, on the reverse strand, counting down.
ATTGAGTTAGGGACCCACAGTCCTGAGCCCAGTCCCACCCACTTTCTTTTAATCCTGTCACTATCGTAGGCTACCTTTTCCATCTCTACGTTTGTCCTCCTGCCATGGGCATGAAGGAATGAAGGAGTCGGGGGAAATGGCTCCACCTAGTAGATAGAAGATGGGTAGGGCATGCCATCTCTCTTTGAAACACAAGGTACAATAAAAATCCCAGATGCTGGCTTCTATTCATATGAAAAGATGCTTATGGCATATTAAATGAGAAAAGCAAGTTGCAAAGTTGCATATCTTGTAATTTAATTTTAATTTTAAAAATCTATATATTTATGCATAGAAAATAGTCTGAGATACTTTACTACAATTGTAGGAATTTTAGGGTGGTGCCAGTGTAGATGATTTTTCTTCTTATTCTTTTTATTTATCTGTATTTCCTAATTTTTCTGCAATGAAGATGGATTACTTGTATAACAATATGAAAAGAAATTAATCATGAGATAAGGAGAAAAAACATTTCTTATTGTCCTCTGCCTCCACTTTCCCAGAGTGAAATTAAAATTAAATTGAACTCTGCTGCTTTGGTTGGTAGCAGTGGGAATTAGGAAACAGAATTCAGCAAAGACACTGAGAAGAAGGATGTGATAGATTTATATGGCTGGAACCTCCTGTGTAAGGAATTTACAGGAAAAAGTCATCCTGGAATTCTTTCCTGGAATGGTCGCAGCCTCTGGGATTCATTCCAAGGTGGCTGTACTGGTTGAATAGTGTCCCCCCAAATTTATATCCTTCTTAGAAACACAGACTGTGAGTTTATTAGATGATAAATTCTTTGCAGATACAATTAGTTAAAATGAGATCACGCTGAATTAGGGTGGATTAAATTCAATATGACTGATGTCCTTATAAGAAGAATAGAGGACACAGAGGAGACAAGGGGAAGAAGGCTATAAAAAGATAAAGGCAGAGATTTTGGTTATGCTGCCACAAGCCCAACAACACCAAGGATTGTGACAACCACCAGATGCTAGGGTAAGGAAAAGAAGGATTCTTCTCTAGAGCGTGTAGAGGGAGCATGGCCATATTGCAACCTTGATCTCAGATTCTAGCCTCCTGAACTGAGAGACAACAAATGTCTGTTGTTTTAAGCCATCAAGGGTAAGGTCATTAGTTGTAGCAGCTCTAGGAAATTAACACAGCTACTAATGACTCCCTCCTGGCATTCTCATCCTCTGCGTGTCCCCTTCCACATTGTTCCAGAGTTGTCTATGATCAATAGGATATAGCAGAAGTGATGGTATGCTGCTTCCAAGATTAAGTTTTTAAAGATACTATAGCTTCTGTTTGAGTTTTCTCTCTCTCTCTCTCTTTTTCTGTTTCTTGGCTCACTCACTCTGGGGAAAGCTGGGTACCATGCTATGAGTAGTCCTATAGAGAGGCTGTGTGGTAAAAAATAAAGTCCCCTGCCCACAACCACACGAGTGAGCCCAGAAGCAGAGTCTCCAGTCTTGTCAGGTGTTCAGATGACTGCAGCACAGCTGACAGCTCGACTGCAGCCTCACAAGAGACTGAAGCTCCAGATTCCTTCCCCTCAGAGATATTGTGAGATAATCAATGTTTGTTGTTTTAAGCTGCTTGGTTTTAGGCTAACTTATTCTGCAGCAATACAAGGGGAGACCCCTCAGAAATGGAGTTTATTTATTTTAAAAATTGTGTATTGATTCTTACATGTTTAAACTTCAGTCATCTTCAAAGTACTCTCTGCTTAATGCAATACACCTTCTGAGATGCCTTTTCCACTCCAAACCATTTTAAAACTCGTCAGTTTTGATGCCTTTTAGAGCTTCTGCTGTTCTTAGTTTCACCTCTTCCTCATCAGCAAAATGTTTCCCTTTGAGGACTTTGTTTTTTAATCCCGGGAAGCAACAACCAGGGAAGCAACAAAAAAAAGTCGGATGAATAGGGAGGGTGGGGCACAAGGGTCAAGCCATTTTAGGTCAAAACCTGCTGAACTCACAGCACAATGTGGGCAGGTGTGTTGTCATGGTGGAAAAGACAGTCACCTATTTGACACAACTCAGGATGATTTTTCCACAAGTCATGATGCAACCTTTTCAAAACTTCCAGATAAAAGCTTTGGTTGACCGTTTGATCCGTAGGAACAAATTCCAACTATACGACAAGGGGCCCACCCTCCAGAAGACAATTCTGAGTTTGTTTTTTTTTTTTTGGTTCCCCCCCCATGGATAACTAATAGGTAGAGAAAGATAAATAAATGTATTTGTTTTGTTATAATTGCATTTTTCTTCAGTACTTTTATTTTCTTTCTCAAAATGAACAATCCTTTTATGTACCCAAATGTTCTGTTTAAAAGCTGATCATTTGTTGACTGTTCTCTGTGTCTGGAAAGTTTAGGTATTCCTTGGTTGTCGTTGTACCTCTAGTCCTACGTGCCAGGAACTGACTCCAGTGTCCCCACCTAAACCCTGAGGGATGAGAGCAGAAACCATAGGAGGAGCTCATATTTGAGTTCCAGGTATTCTGCCTGCACCTCACCTGTCGGACCAGCCTGGCAGGTTTAGAGTTTGCTGAGGGACTAGCAAGGAGGTGGCTGGGATAGAAGGGGCTGCCTCCATGGGTCTCAGTAGCTCCAGTCCAGATGCAACTGAAGTCCCTGGGCAGCAAACAGAAAAGTTCCTACTCCAGGCCTCTCAGGGTTGCTAAAAACAAGGACTTCAGACACCAGGCCATGTTTCAGACCCAGTTCCCACATGCTCTTTGTCAATGGGTCTGAACATAGTCTCATGCCCAGCACAATTCCTATGCTTTTGAGCTCTCCATTCATCTGTTCTGCCTAAAGAAAGCTCTCATCCTTTCAATTCCCTGCTAAGATGTCACCTCCTCCAAGAAGCCTTTGCTGAGTTGAGATCCCTGGTCCTCTGCTCTGGCAATGCTTTGTGCACACCTCCCTGCATTATGGTAACTTAACTTGGAGTCTATAGTCTATGAGATGACCTTAAAGTTAGGTCTGCATCAGTTTGTCTCTGAGCACCTAGTATAGTGCTTGGCACATAATTGGAACCCAGTGGGTATAGCAAGTGGCAACTCTTTCTTCACCCTGAAATCTTCACTACCTCCCCTCCACTCATCTAGACAGGCCCACCCTTAAGGAAGCAGCTTAAATTCTACCTCATTCTTAAAGTTCTCTCCAGCCTGAAGTGATTGCCTCCTGGTTTGTAGAATGACAGAATTCAAAAGGGCTGTAGCCAGGATGAGCTGACACTTGCAAGTTAATGATAGCAAAGGTAGAAATACAAAATGCTACCTTTGAAAATGGCTCGGGGGCTCAGTTTATAATCCCAGCACTTTGGGAGGCCGAGGGGAGTGAATTGCCTGAGTCTGCGCCTTCGAAACCAGCCCAGGCAACTTGGCGAGACCTCGGCTCTACAATAAATAAAAAATTAGCCAAGTGTGGTAGTGCACGCCTGTAGTTCTGGCTACTTGAAAGGCTGAGGTGAAAGGATTGCCGGAGCCCGGCAGGTCGACGCTGGGATGGCCATGGCGTGCCACTGCACTCCATCCTGGGCAACGGGATGAGTCGCCAACTCAAAAAAGAAAAAAAATGTGTGGGCTGGGAGACCCTGACATCATGATTGTCAAGTGAAAAAGAGCTATCTGTTTTAGATTTCTGTGATTTTGGTGTAAAACATTGCCTGGGCCTGTATTTACAGAAGGTGCAATAACTATACCATTTGGGGTTTGTACCAGTTGCAGACACTGAGGAACAGAGAATGTCCCAAGACCAGGTCATAAGGAAAGAGGCTAAGATACTGAAGGTCTTTATCCTGAAGAAGCAATACACAAGGACCCCTTTCAAGCGCTTGAAGTCATACCAAGTAAAATGAGATAATTCTGTGTAAACAGGATCCATGGGCAAAAACCATGTGGAGGCTGTTTTTCCTGTATGACCCCAAAATTTTAACCACAAAGACCACAAACATTATTAGCAATTCTTCAAGAGGTTGTGGGGTTCCTGGCTCTGGAGTGTTGTTACAGAACCTAATTAACAAATTTCTCAGGGATACTGTAGTGTGAAGTTCTCCACTTGAAGGGAGACTGTGATATCATATCTACAGTCCTTTCAATTCTAATAATTTTTGGTCCAAGAAGTTTCTCTGCCACTATTGTCTCCAGCATGCCCTTGACCCATAGCTTAGAGAGTCTTTTCAAGTGTTTATGATTTTGTTCCCCAGTGCAACTGTAAAGCTACCATGCTTTACAGGGACCATGCATTGAATGTCTTTACAGGGACCATGCATTGAATGTCTTTGTCATACAGCAGTGTAAATGCTTGGTAAACACTCATTGATTGCCTGATATAATAACCCATGCTTTGGACCTTCCCACAGAGGAATGATGAACTGGGAGAGAGGTGAAGAGTGATCGTTGACCTTAGAAAGAAAAATCTAGTGCCATCTCTGCCCATCTTTTTCATTCTTCATCCTTTAGGCATCTGTGTAAAGTTCTGTCTTTGGGCCTACCAGACATAATCTTTCTTGCACTAAAGCCTAAGATGCAGCCCCACAGGACACCAAATATGTCTGACCCCAGCACTGTTTATCTGGTAGCTAAACCACTAATAACATAGTCAATAACAGTAGCTACAGAGCAGGGGTTCAATGTCTGGTCCCTGCCAAGGCTTTATGGGTGACTCTCTCCCCCTTCAACAAACATTCATTAATGCCCTCACCTTCTTATTATCCATACTGCATTGACAACATTGTGAAATCACTAGGCTCTTCTTCCTCCCTGCCCTGGAGCCAATTATAGAGATTGCTGCAGGCCTGACCCACCCTCACCAGACAGTATAAACGCAAGGTAGATGCCCTGGAGAAATCAGTTGGAGCCTCCAGAATCAGGGTTCCAGGTATCCAGGATCTGCAGGTCAGTGGTGGACAGGCAGTATTCTCTCTTTCTCTTTTTTCCCCCTCTCTTCTATCAATATCTCTAATACTGTCCCTTCACTCCTCTTGGCAAGTTCTCTAGGTAACAGATTATCCCCTCACAGACCATGGTGGGATGCCAAATATGTTTAGAAGCACATAGAAAGATTTGATGGGTAGGTATAGGATAAGTCAAATCAGGATTTTTGAATATTTAGAACCACAGATTTTAGAACATAATCACAGAAGAAATCATCTAGGTCAGTGGTATTCAAACAATGTTTGGTGAAACTTGAGGGGGCCTTAGTTGCTTAGGAGTTCCTCAGTGCCTGCTTCATAAGCAAGAGAAGTGTGAGCAGGGAGTCTAGTATCTCTAACATTCCCTGCTTTAGCAAAAGTAGGTCTCCTTTATTCATTTTACATTCATTAAGCTTCTTTGTAAAACTTTATTGTGAAACTTAACCATTTTGAAAGATACTGACCTTGCCCAAACTCTCATTTGAATGATGTTAAATTGAAGGCCCAGGGACAAAAGGCAGCGAGATAAACTGGTAGAAGAGCTGGGTCTAGGCCCTAATCTTGCCATTCAAAATCTGCTGTGTGTGTTTCTATGGCCTGTTGTTAAGAACCAATGTATGTCAGTTAGGGTGCTTGGTGTGAGCTTCAAGTGAGCGCTAAGCAAGGCTTCATAACTTCAATGCCTTATTAACTTTTATAAGGGAAACAAATGTCTTTATGTACAATAATAAACAATACAATAAAATTTAATAGGAGTTCAGAGTAGAGTTACAATCGTAAGGGAAAGATTCATTAAACTCTGAGTCATGGATTCACAGATAATTTGACCTAGAAAAAAACCTTAATGACCACATAATCTAATCTTCTAAATTTATAGATGCTGAGACTGAAGATTGGAGGTTAAGTGACATAATCTGTATGTCTGAGCTGTTACTCTGAAATGATCATTAATTTGGCAGATCTTGATACCGAACCCATGTATACTGATAAATATTATGATCAGAGCTCTTACTACCAAAAGATCTGAATGGATGGTGATGAGTAGGGATGACTTCTGAGGCAGGGAAACCAAATACAACTGTAAGTATGCTTGTTGAGAAGATAAGAAAGAAGTCATGTGGCCTGGAGGGATGGCTGAGTGTCCGTGGAGAAGTGAGACTCTGTCATACAAGTAAATCAGGGCCAAATATGGCAAAATGGGCAGTCACTGTGGATTCTAGATCTGGGCAGGGATGTGGTATAAGGAATCCTTAGAGTGTGCATCCAGGCACCTCACACAGGTTGGGTTGGATTGAAGGTGGAAAATCCAGGAATACAAGCACAGTTATAATGGTGATTAAGAACACAAAGTTATATTTTAAAGGAATAATCTATAGGGACTTGTCAGTAAATCAGATATCAAGTCAGGAGATGTGGGAGATATTGTCAATGGTTATCAGGTTTTGAACATCACTGATGAAAGGAGTTTTCTGGCATTGAGAGAAATGAAGCTGGGAGGGATAAGTGGGTTGGAAGGAGGAAGAGATAATTAACCCTGAATATATTTGGTTGAATATCAGTAAGATATTTAAAGGGGGATGTCTCATAGGCAGCTGGAGATAAGTAGGATGTTCAGTTCAGGTTTGGAAGGCATTAGACCAAGATGATCATTGCAGCTGTAGAGAATGACGACTTGAAGTGCCATGGGATATGAAATAGAAGTGCTTAGCACTTTGTCTTATGAATTAAAGACAGCCTTAGAGACAGCCCCAGAAGGAGGGTGAGTTGGCAATGGGTCTGAAAAGGAGAGAAAGAGCAATATAAAGGGAGTCAATCAATATCAAGGGGTTCCAAGGAGACAGTGCAGTGAACAAATATCAAAGGAATCCAAAAAAAATCTCTGGATTTGGCTCCACAGAAGTTAATACTTGGTCTCCAAGAGAACACTTTACATAGGTAATGTGCAGGAGGACAAGGAGCAGATAGAACAGGTGTGATGTGCAAGAGAATGCGGAGAAAGTCCAGGGGCTATTTGCTGGTGATATTTGACCCCAGGCAGGTGAATTGAGGAGGCCTGAGAAAGCCAGAGGATGTATCCATGGAGAAGTGGGAGAAAGAAAAGAAAGATATAGACCAAAGTCCAGCAAAAAGTCGCTTGGGGACAATAGGGAATGGAAAGTTTTTAAGATGAAGCATGTGGCCCATTGGGAGGGACAATGGCAGAGGCTCAGTTATGAGACCTCAGGCTCTCGGATAAACCAGAAGCCAGCCTCCCACTTAGGAAGCACAATTCATCATAATCTAACCAGATCTCAGACAGAGAGGACCTGATAAGAAAGCCTTTAGAAAAGACACCGGAATTTTGGGCTGCTCCAGGATGCGAGGTTTCTAGGTCCCAGAAGATTCGGTTGGATTGAACCAGCACTGAACTTCTGTCAGCTCTTTGAACTGACACTGATGAAAGTGGGAGTCATCAGCTTCACACAAGGCCCTCCAGTTGGCCTACCTCAGCTGGGCACAGCTACAAGGCTGCCCATTGTCCTGCTGCCACAGTCAAAGTAGCCCCGTGGTTTGGCCAAGGGGGAGCACATCATCAAGTAAGTTTGTACTGAGGCCATGCTGCTGGTAGATCATCTGTGCTGGGGGTTTGCCTGCCCCTTTACTACTCAAGGTGTTGTCCAGGGATTCGCAATGCTAATATCCGATCCCGGACATGTTTGAAATGTAGAGTCTCAAGCCCCATCCCAGACCCAAGGAATCAGAATCTGTATTTTAGTAAGAGCTGTGGGTGGTATATATGTTGATTAAACAGTGAGAAGAACTGAATTAGTTGTGATGGATCACTGGAACCACTTTGAGCCTTGCCAAATCAGAGCCTTCAGCCTGGGAAATAGCACTTACACAGGGTCCACCCAGTGATTCAGATGGGCAGGCACATTTGGGAGTCAATGACTTTAACTGAACACTTCACTTTGAAACTTACTCTATGCTACAGAGGAAATTCATGTTCATTGTAAGAAAAATGTCGAGATGCTATAAAATATCACTCATAATCCTGTCAGCCATAGCAAAGTGCTGTAACAACATCAGTAGTCTTTATTTCTATGTATGCATGCAGATTTAAATGAAATTATAATGTTTAAATGATTTATAACCTCCAATGCTCACTTAATAAATTTAAAATATTTGTGCCATAAAATAGGCCTCTATAATATCATCTTTAACAAACACATTCTTTCTTTCTTTCTTTCTTTTTTTTGAGCTGGCGTCTCACTCTGTTCCCCAGGCTGGAGTGCAGAGGCACACTCACAGCCACCCCAGCATCGACCTGCTGGGCTCTGGTGATCCTTCTGCCTCAGCCTTCCAAGTAGCTGGAAATACAGGCCCTTGCTACCATGCTTGGTCATTTTTTCTATTATTATTGTAGAGACTAGGTCTCGCCGAGTTGCCCGGGTTAGTCTCGAACCCACGGGGTCAAGCAATCCACTCTCCTCAGCCTCCCAAGGTGCTGGGATTACAGGCTGAGTCCGGCCCGTACTTTCTTATTTATTAAACAGGCCTCAATTTTTTAGCAAATTGTCTATTATTGGACATTTAGATTATTTCCAATTTCTCACTATTGTAAAAAATAATGCATTGAACATCTTTGCAATTGAACATTTAGACAACTTATTAGTTTTCCTTAGAATAAAGGCAACACATGCAATCACAAAGTATACAGAATACTTCAGTACTTTGGTTTACAGCACCAACATCTCTCAAGAGTATGCACTCTCACCAGAGCCCTATGATCGCTCACTCTCACCAACTCTTTAAGTCTTACCCCAAAGCTCAGTGGCAAAAAATTCACTTGTTCAAGGTGTCAGTGGCAGATCCAGTACTAAAAACCACCTTGGCTACAACCCTATTTCTTCTAACACCTGGCTGTGGAGATTAGGTGGTCAGAAGCCCTGCCTTTGGCACCCACCTGTTCCTTCTTATCTGTCTCCCAAAATGCTCTGTGAGCATCCTTCTCTTAGCCCCATATCTTTCTTCCCACCTGCCTTCTTTCTTTTTTGTCTCCTTTTATTTTCTGCCTTCTTAAATCCTTTCTTCTCTTTTTCCCTGTATTTGGTGGAAATCAAATCTACTTGGTAAACCTCAGCCCTAGTCATCCTTGCATTTACTTTTCTTGGCTAACTGCCAATTCCTCATAGGTTCCAGTTTTTTTTTATTTTTGTTTGTTTGTTTGTTTGTTTGTTTGTTTCCTTCCTGCTAGTTTCTGGTCTTTCTGGAAGACAGTCATTTCAGGGAAGAGCTCAGGACAGGATAATCCACCGTGAAGGTACAAGTCACGTGAAGCTGTGTGGCCTGGCATTTATACAGGGGCACTATCTTCACTTTAGATTGTTCACCCTCCAAAACACAAGTGCTACTTTCCATCTGGAATAGAATGAGGGAACTTGGATGGGCTGTCTTTGTCTATCTTGGCCAAGTGAGTCCATTCATTAGGAATGATGTTTTCCAACTCTCCAGGGAGCCACCCCCTGCTCCAGCTATGACTGGAGACTTCTCCCAGTTGTGCTTTCTTCTCTGCTCTTGGCTCTGGGTATCTAACCCCCTAGGTAGAGAGCTGAGAGTGTGGTGATCCCCTACCTGGCTGGGCAGTGGGACTGGGTTTGAGCCAGGCTCATCCTCCAACTGTGAGGCTAGAGCACACCCCACCCCACTATCAGGCCTGGAAAGTGTGTGGCTCAGCTATTTGGGGGAACCTGTTCTGTTTCTCAAAACTGGCACTAGCACACACGTCCCAGGTGCACTCACCAGCTGACTCAACATGCTCCCAGATGGCCCCAGTGGGAGAGAAGCAGAGCTGCCTGGAGCCTGCTGCACTAGTGGAAGTCTTGATAGATCCTGACAGACCAGGTATTGATGCATGGCCTGGGAGACCTTTGCAGCCTGTGGTTGAATGGTTCTGGGTCCCAGCGTGTCTTCTCCCTGGCTTCACCCACCCTCTTTCTCTAACAGCTCTTCTCTTCTCCCCTTCCCTCTCAGGAGAACCAGGAAACCCTGATTTCAGGAATGTGCTCCCTACCCATGACAAAATACTACATGTGAGTTGTCCTGACATGTCCTTGCTTTCCCAATCAAGGGGTCCAAGGATCACATGGGAAGAGGGAAGGAAGGCTGAGTCAGAAGATGAGGCTTCTTCTTACTTTAGAATTCTCAGGTGCCCCATAATTAAGCTTTATCATCACCACAGTAGCAATAGCTCTCTTTCTGAATGTCTCTAAGATGCCAACCATCCTGTGGCCTCACCTCTATATTAAGAAATATCAAAGGAAGCATTACTAACCCCATTTTACTGAGAAACTGAGGCTCAAAGAGGTTAAACAACTTTCCCCATGTCACACAGCTACCAAAGCAGAGACAGGGACCAGATTCCACATCCTCTGTGCTGCTCCCTCCGCCTCTCCGAAAGCTCAGAGACAGTTTTGAATCTCAATGAAGACATCTTTCTGGTGACTTTGGCCTTTATTTCCAGTCTGGGTTTTCAATCTTAATCTTCATTTTACCTTATTCAAGATATGCATCCTCCCTTATAGTTTACTACTTGATTGTTTGTGATTTTGTCACAACAAACTCTTTGAATAAAATAGAGTTGATCTCTGGGATGCATTTTTCTCAGCTCTTCCCATGGGCCCTGCACTGTCCTGGGCAAGAAGTGTGTGGGGGTAGTCCTGGCCACTGGCAGGTAACAACATGGCTGGGAAGACAAGACACAAATGTCTGAAGTATGCAAGTGACAAAACAGATGTCAACACTTCAGGACATTTGGTTTGGATTCTGGTTTCCAGATAGGCTGTTGCTTACAGGTGAGGTGTCAGTTCTGAATTGTCAGGGTTAGAGGGGGAGTACCAGTCGGCAAGCTAAGATCTTCTCAGACCTTTATTTTTATTGTATAAGTGAACCTGCTTTTAACACATACAGTCATTAGCTAAGGGTATTATAATGAGCTGTTATGGAGAGAGAAAAAAATCCCCTGGAGGAGGGGGTGTTGGCCCAAGGTTCTGGCCTAAAAGGTAATGAGAGCTCCCTGCAGGACTTTAAAGTTCTTAAACTATCTGAAACGCAAATCACACTTCAGTATTCATTTAATTAATTCCTTTATTAAAGAAAATAAACATTTACAAAAAAATTGAAGCAGGCCCAGAAAATCTGGGGTGAGGTTTACTATATCCTAAAAACATCTAAGAGGCTCACTGGGAAATTTCTCAGGAAGTCAGGAAAACTTTTTTTACCCCTCTATGAGAGGATGTTTCTTCCCCATACTCCTCTGACAGTCTTGGGGTGCGCAAGCCAGGTGAAGGTAGAAAGTGCAGCCTCTGGAAGTGTGAGCTCAGGAGGCCTTCCTTGCTTCGCGATCGACATGGCCTTTACCTGCTCTTGTGAGTAGTAGTACCCACTTCCCTCCGGTGGAGGAGAGAAAATGCTTAGGGTTGTGATTCAAGGCATGGAGGTGAAAAGGCTTAGAGGCGCAGTGGTACCTAAAGGGTTGTCAGCCCTGTCATTCTGTTCCAGAATTAAAGATGCAGATCAAAAGGCTCTCTACATGCGGGATGGCCAGCTCCTGATGGGAGATCCTGTTGCAGACAACTGTTGTGCAGGTGAGCTTCTGGGGTCTTCACCTGTGGGGACTGGGTCCATGCTCCATTTACTATAAGCCCATCCTTCTCCTCTTCCCTCTTCTACCCACTAGAGGCTCAGTGGCTGCCCCCAGTGACAGTGGGAAGAGGCCGGAAGCAGCTGTGGCCTCTCCTGGTGAGGGAGCATGACCCCTTCAGGAGTCCCAGCTCACTCTGCAGCCTGCATGCAGGGCCAGGCTAGGTGTGCCCAATTTCTTTCTGCCTTTGCCCACCCAGAGTCGGGGGTTCCCTTATCTCTTGACGGTCTCCTCTCTTCCTCCCAGAGAAGATCTGCGTACTTCCCAACAGAGGCCTGGACCGCACCAAAGTCCCCATCCTCCTAGGGCTCCAGGGAGGAAGTTGCTGCCTGGCATGTGTGGAGACAGGAGAGGGGCCTTCTCTGCAGCTGGAGGTGAGAGACCCCTTCCCATTTCAGGGGACACTGCAGACCCAGTCTGGCCCCTGGGATGCTCTGGCATCTCTGTGCCCGCCTGTGGATCTTGGCCAGGCCCACACATTTCCCTCCCTCAGGTTTCCACCATCTCCCTCTGCACCCAGCACCAAGATCCTGGCCCTCTGGAAACTGCAGAAGGCAGTTTCCTGGGCAAAGACATTCCCTGTCAGGTCCCTCTTTGGCCAAACCCTGGAGTCCTTGAGGGCTGACATCTCGATCAGCACCCTCAAGCCTGCAGCTGCGTGCCTTGCCCCCACAGGACGTGAACATCGAGGACTTGTACAAGGGTGGCGAACAGGCCACACGCTTCACCTTCTTCCAGAGCAGCAAGGGCTCCGCTTTCAGGCTCGAGGCTGCTGCGTGGCCTGGTTGGTTTCTCTGTGGCCCGGTTGAGCCCCAACAGCCAGTGCAGCTTGCCAAGGAGAGTGAATCTTCAGCCCGCACTGAATTCTACTTTGAGCAGAGTCGGTAGGGAGGCAGGGGGCTGAGTTCCAGCCTGGTTCTGCCAAACCAAACCCATCCTGCTGAGGGTCTGTGGGAAGCAGAATAGTGGTCCCCGAGACACCCCATCCAAATCCCCAGACCTGTGAATATGTTACCTTACATGGCAAAAGGAGCTTTGCAAATGTGATTAAGAATCTTGGATGGGGAGACCATCCTGGATTATCCAGGTGGGTCCAATGTCACCACAAGGATCCTCATGAGAGGAAGGCAGGAGGAGGCGCGTCAGAGAGACCGGAAGATGCTGTACTGCTGATTTTGAAGATGAAGGCAGGGACCATGAGCCAAGAAATGCAAGTAGGTTTTAGAAGATGGAAAAGCCAAGGGAAAGGATTCTCCTCTAGAGGCTCCGGAAGAAAAACAGCTTTGTGACATCTGGATTTTAACCCCCTTTAAACTTTGGACCTCCAGAACTGTGTACTAATAAACTTGTGTTGTTGTGAAGCCACTAAGTTTGTGGCAGTCTGTTACAGCAGCCATAGGAAACTACTACAGAGCCTTAGGCTGCCCTGTGTGCAGTGTTTTTGATGCAAAGGGTGTGGGTAACTCAGTAACGTTGTGAGTTCTTCTTAGAAGGCTACTCACAGCTTCTCCTCCAGTCCATCTGCTCCAGAGCCACTAGAGACAATCCAAAAGTCCTAGGCAGAATCCAGCTCTTCTCCTCTGCCCAGAGACAAAGCTTGAGTTCTAGATCAAGTCTTGTGGTTTTTCTACCAGATACTTTGCACTTAATCATTCAACCAACTGATTGGCTTATCAGTTGTCTGTTGGTTTTGAGGTGAGAGGGACAAACAGTAGTGAGGGACAGGCAACGAGTGTGTCCTGGTCATGCTGAGTTTATGTTTGCAGTGGAGCTGAGTTGAGGTGGCTTGATCTAGCTGAGAGTACAGGGCTGGAACTTGGCTGTGAGTTTGCAACTGGAATTCATACCTGTCCTCAACCCAAATGCTTCTCCATTTTGTAGGACATCTGTGGTTGGGCTCAAGCTAGAGCAGAGCTTGTGGTATATCAGAGCTCAGAGAAGGTATGGGCTGTTGGCAGTCTCCCTTTTGTGTATAAGTACTCAGCACTCACCTAGCACACTCTAAGGTCTGACTATGTGTCAGAACCTGTAAGAATAGTCTGTTGAACCGGGCTCGGTGGCTCAGCCTGTAATCCCGTGCCTTGGGAGGCTGAGGTGAGTGGATTGCCTGAGCCCGTGGGTTCGAGACCTGCCTGGGCAGCGAGACCTCATCTCTACAATCAATCAAAAAATCAGCTGGGCGTGGTAGTGCGCGCCTGTAATTCCAGCTACTCAGAAGGCTGAGGCGGAAGGATCGCTGGTCGAGGCTACGGTGGCCGGGAGCGGCCACTGCACTCCAGTCTGGGCGACAGAGTGAGACTCCCACTCAAAAAAAAATAAAAAAAAAAGAATAGTCTGTTGTCAACCTCAGAATGACACTGCAAGGCATTCTCAAAAGTTCTTACCTCCATTGACAGATGTGGAAACTGGACTAAGGGAAGTGAATAACTTGCTAAAGGCCACATGGGCTCTACATGTTTGAGCTCAAAATAAAACCTGGCCTGGCTGACCCAATGCCACTTCACAAATTTGTATTCCACTCCAGGAGCTGGGGATAGAATGGCAAACAAACTCCCTTGAAGCTGGTAATTGAGTGGGAAAAATACTAAGTGGACAAATAAGAGAAAAAAAGGTCACCTTTTCAAGATTAGAAGGTCAGGGCAGCAGGTATTCAATGGAAATTTTGATAAGATGGTCAGAGGAGTGGATTTTTTGTTTTTTGTTTTTCGGTTTGTTTTACTTTTTTGAAGAGGTGACATTTGAGTTGAGGTGGAAGAATGAGAAGGAGCTAGGGATAGGAAAGATCTAGGCAGAGAAATAGCAAATGCATAAGCCCTGAGACAGGAGGGAGCTCGTAGGTTCAAATAACAGCATAAGGTGGAAACGGGAGTGGGCCTGCAACCTGGAGAGCAAAGCGGTGCTAAGGAGGTGAGCAAGGTGAGTGAGCAGGAGGTGAGCTAGGAGGGATAAGAGGTGAGCAAAGCGGGCAAGGACTGGGTCATGTGGGACCTTGAAAGCTAAGGGTTTCCATGCACTAAGTACAAAAGAAAGCTACAGGAGTGTATTAAGTAGAGGAGCAACATGATGGGTTCCACGGCTCTGATAGGTTTAGATTCTTTCCTGAGCATTGTCAGCTACTTATCACCTGGACACTGTAACTATGTGTTTGCCTGTTGGAACTTAGTGCTTTTTGAATGCAAGTTCTATTCAATTGTATGTCTGTCACTCATGGCCAGAACAACTGCTGGCATATAGAAAGTGTTAAGTACAAAATCTTGAACAAGTTAGGTGATAATCACTTGGTCCCTGTTGGACTGTCCTAACATGATGTGAGGAGAGCTGTAGTAGGAGGTGGACAGGGTTTCACCGAGGAAAGAGTGTTTAATCTGGACCTCAAAGAAAAAGCAGAAGTTTTTCAGGCAGAGAATGTGAGAATGGGCATCGTAGGCAGAAAAAAGCTTAGAAAGGTGTGATGAGTGAAATCTCCCAGCACATCCAGGGCATGGTGAGTCATAGATGTGGCTGGGACCCAGAGCTTATGGCTGAGGAGTCGCTAAAAATTAAGGTGGGAAGATGGGTGGGGCCTGATTGTGAATGCCTTTCAAAGGAGTTTTATCCTGGAACCCTGGAGCAATCATCCAGGTATTTTAAGTAGGACTCAGATTTTAATCCTGGGCTCCTGAGATCAACATCAGGCTGACACAGATGCTACTACGGCCTCAGCTCATCTCAGCTTCTCCCTCCCACCCTCTCTCCCCTAACTCCTTTCTGTTTTACGTCAACCTGGGGTCAGTTTCGGTGCTCAGGTTTCATGGTCAGCCTGACCCTTGCTTTATCTTCCCTGACCAGCATATTTCCTTCATGCATGTATTGAATATTGGCATATTGAAATTGTAAAGAGTTTATCTGAGCAGACAGCAATTCATATATCAGGCATGGCAAGCTGTTCAGGGTTCCACCCGGGGGGGGGGGCAGGAAAAACTTTTATTAGGTATTTAGGAAGCAAGAGAAAGAAAAAAATGGATTGTTTTAAGCTGAATGTCCCTAGTTAGAGGTTAGTTGGCAGTTCCTGATAGGTTAAGGTTAAGTTTTGCTTTCTTAGGCAATGACCATTTACTCTGAGCTGGGTTTCAGTTTGCTTAGGTAGAGTCTCATCACAGTGAAGCCATTTCAGTCTAATAACTTCCCAAGTAATTATTTTAACATATGTTGACTCATTTCTGCTGGCCCTTCCCTTGTGAACTGTGCCCATGGGCCACTCAGGCAGACCCAGGCCTCCTAGTGGGCCTTGGCCCACGTTGGACCATGTTCTCCATATAAGTAAAAAACATTTCAAGCATCTAACATTTGCTAATTCTGTATTCGTGCTTGGAAGAAGAAGAGGACACAAAGACTTATAAGATATGGTTGCTACCCTTCAAGGACACCCACTGTAGGTGGGAAGACTAGATCTTAGATTAAAAGCTACTGCTTGTTGACTGCTCTTTATGAATGACTAGAAGACACTCCAAACAGCACTCAAGGGGTCATAGATTCAAATTCTGCAGGATTCTGGTAGAATCAGTGATTGGACATCTTGGCACTGGGGATGTAAAAGTAAGAAATTGGGGCAGCTTCTGACAGGTCCAGTTCAGAGATGCCAAAAATACTCTTCTCCCACACCCCAAGGCTTGCTGCTTAAATTCCTTCTCCTCCCTGGAGACCACACCAAAGACTTCACTCAACAACCAGGCTATGAGGATTATTATTATGTAAATTCAAGGGAGAGGCTCTCTTTAGGTCTTATCCACTATTTACATCTCAGAGTAAACTGCTAGGTCTGGAAACAGAGTAAACAGGCAATTGGAACATGGTGTGGCCACCTCTCAGTCAAGAAGGAGCACCAGAGAGCTGGAGGCTTGGAGAAGGTAGATGCCTATGCCTGAATGTGTATGATGTGTGTGCGTGTGTACATGAACATGTGTCTGTATGTGTGCATGCATGAGCATGCGAATGCCTTGATGAGCATGCATGCTGTGTCTATACATGCCCACAAAAGGCTCCAGATGTAGACAGCGATTGACTCATAGAGCACCTTGACTTTATTCCAAGAAGCTATGGAACAACTTTACACAAGAGGGCAATGTGTTCAGAGTCTCCTATAACTCGTGTGTCCTGTCATTCCAATCAGGATTCAAAATCTAGTTACATTTCCCTTTGATCCAGATTTTCATCTTGTGATCCTATGTGCATGCATCACTATAGCCTCTATGAACAATTGCTCAAAACGTCACACACAAAATTCTGTAGAATACACAATTCCTGTCAATTCTGGGCAAATCTAAACCCAGATTTAGGGAGGGAAAAGTAAAAGTGAGGAAAAGTGGTGAAAATGCTAATGGATACTACATTTTCCTGGAAGTCATTCGCTAAAATATATAGCCATTTCATAAACGAACTTGACAGAGATGAGAGTAATGAATATAAAGAGAAAAGGTAATCTTGGACCAAAGCACTGGCATTCGGATTACTTGGTTTTTATTTCCAGTTGGATTTTACACTGTGTAACTAAAAGAGCTCACTAAGCTTCTACCATATCTATCTCCAGAATAAATTCCAGTCTCTGTCCTAAAAGTCACAGACTGCAAACAACCAAGGGACAGTTCCCTGAGCGCATTTCTGAGGTTGGGAGCCTGCAGTGTGGCCTTTGGGCTGCAGATGGCGACAGAGATCAACTTCGGCACTGACAGTTGGAGCTGGGAGCTGTGCTAGTTATTAAATTAAAAATTTCAAGTACTTAGTAACTACTGTGTGTCAGCCTCTGTGCTTCAAATCTCTGCCTTATTTACAATAGACACATCTCAAACAGTGTAGATCCTGGTCATGTGAAGACATCACAAATCTCGGTGTGCTCCTTCCTTCTGATACCAAGCATCTTAGCACTTCTTGACATGAGGGACATGGACTCTGCTCTCTGGCGGCTTAAAGACTAGGAGGAAAGATAGATATTAAAATTATCCTCTCTTTTACAATTTTTGTTTATATGTGAAGGTGCATTACCCATGTGCCTTATCCCTTCTTCCTGAGATAGAGGCGCTGCAGTTGAGTTCCAGAAAAGCCTCCTCTACACCAGGACATTTCTCACAGATATTTTCCAAGGGTCTGTAGCCATAAGACCCAAGACATTTTTTTTTTATAATCAATATTTTTTATTATGATATTGTGGGGTATAGTTAAGGGTTAGGTATATAAATACGTTTCATTCAGGCACCCTTGTTGATAAGAGGTGTTTCCCTGTCTCCAGACAGATATTTACTACCATTAATCCCATCTCCCTCTCCACCCCCATAGTTTCCCACTACTGTCAGTCATTTTCTTATAGTATTACATTGGATGTTCAAGGTCCACTATATGAGTGAGAACATGTGATACTCAGATCTTTGTTTCTGTAAGAGGTCACTCAGTATTATAGACTCTGGTTCCATCCAGGTTGCTGCGAAATTCATGATTTTGTTCTTTTTTATGGCTGCATAGTATTCCATCGTGTATATGTACCACATTTTTTAAATCCAGTCTTCTTTTGATGGACAGCATGGTTGCTTCCAGGTTCTTGCTATTGTGAACAATGCTGCGATAAACATACGTGTGCAGGTATCTTTTTTATAAAGTGATTTGAGTTCTTCAGGATATATTCCCAGTAGGGGGATTGCGGGGTCATATGGGAGGTTGATATTTAGAGCTTTTAGAAATCGCCACACTGCTTTCCACAGAGGTTGCACTAGTTTACATTCCCACAAACAGTGTAGAAGTGTTCCTTTTTCACCACACCCTCTCCAGCAGCCCCAAGACATTTTTAAAAAAGCACTGATCATGTCTATATAAAAAAGCTTGTCTATATAAAGCATTTTTTCACCTGATTTCAGGAAACACTATTCCAATAGACTCTCATAGGTTTATTGGGGAAATGGTTATCTCTTCTTCTACATACCTCTCCCTGTTCACATGCTGTGCTTCAGTCACACTGGTCTCACTATTCTCCAAAGGCAAACACTCCAAGCATGATGCCACGTGGGCCTTGGCACTAGCCTTTTGCTTGGAAGACTCATTCTCCAGTTATCTGCATGGCTCACTTCCTCTGTGTGATCTGCCCTGGTGATCTACTTAAAATCCCAATATGCACCCCTTCAAAATTTCAGTGCTCTAAGATTACCTATATGATCACATTTTAATACACTCTCTAATTTATTTTTCACGTATTGTATTTTTTTTCCTTCACCCTTCACTAGAATACAAGATCCATAGGACAGAAGTTCTGACTGCTTTGCTTGCTTATATATCACCAACATGCACAGCGTTTATGGTATGTGCCAGATTCTCAGTGATATTTGCTGAATGAGTAAAAGAATAAATACACAAGCAAGTTAGAAGTATACTTGATTAGTCAAGTCTCTATGGGCATCAGTGCTAAGAAGTCCAAGTAGGATTCTCAAAACGGTCCAAAATAGAGACTTTATGGAAAACAGCACTAGAACCCCTGTCCAGATTAGTCAGGAAGGATTGTGGCAGTAGATGGGAGAGGTGGAGAAGGGTCTAGTCTCTAGAAGGACTGTTGAGGATGGATGGGGTCTTGAGGCTTTAGCTAATGTCAGAAGCAGTTTGCTTGGTGTCTTAGTTACCTATTTCTGTGTAACAAACCAATCTAACTTAAAACAATGATTTAGTATTTCTCCTGATTTTGTGGGTTGGCTGGGTGGTTCCCTTGCTGGTTTTGCCAGGGCTCTCTCACATTCAGCTGCAGGCTCAGCTGGGCTAGAAAGTCCAAGATGGTCTCACCCATATCTGGCTGTTGGTGCTGGCTGTTGGTTAGGGGCCTTGGCTCTCTTCCACATGTCCTCTCATCCTCTAGTAGGCTGAAGCAACTTCCTTATGTGGCAAACTTAGTGCTGCTTTTTCAAAAAGGGAAACATGGAAGCTGCAAGAGCTCTTGAGGTCTAGGCTCTAGAACTCACAGAGTCACTCTCTTCTGCCATGTCTTATTGGTCAGAGCAAGTCACAAATTAAACCTCAATGCAAGGGGATGTGGATGGAGAAGTAAACTTTACCTCTTGAAGGGAAAAACTACAAATAACTTGTTCCTAAAGTCACTGTGAGCAAACGGAAGAGGAGGTTGTTAAGAGCAGTCTGACTAGTTGCTGAATGTGCATTCCTGACCATCATGCTGCCTCCACTGCAAGCCAGTAAACCACTCATTCATTAATTCATTCACTGATTCATTCATTTATCAAATGTTACTGAGCACCCAGAATGTTCAAATTCAGTGCTGGGCATGGGTGATACAAAATTGAGTGGGTTCCGTACTTGGTGCTCCTAAGGAAAATGGGAAAGCCAACCTTACCGAAGTTCTCTCAAATGCTTCTCATCTTGCTCAGTGGTTTTAAAGCTAACTGGGAACCCAAGGGAGAAGGTCAGTTGTTGGAAGAACTTTCAGAGGGACATGAAGCCCGACTAGAGCCCCAGGTTTTGGAAGGTAAACTGGGAAAAGCAAGGGCACAGTTTAAGGCAAGTCACTAAGGCAATAAAGGCACAGACTCAAGCAATTAGGAGGAGAAACATCAGAAACAAAGGATCTGTGGCCCAGGAAATGGGTTCTGAAGTGAAGAAATCGCTTCTGCCCCCAGCAACTAACCTCTGGTGCCTCTGACAGTATCATTATGATAAAGAGACTTGTGTTGTTTTTCCAAGGTTTTCTCCCTTTTCCTTCTTCCCTCACTCTCTTCCATGTGCATCTACTGAATCCTACTTTACATATAGCTTCTGTGCCAGGAGCTATATGCAAGGTTTGACTTCCCAGCCTTCTTAAGTTCATGCACTATCCCTCATTCCTTCCTGCACTCCCAAGACCTGAATTCAGTGTTGAGCACAGGGAGAGCTTAATCAATCACTTTGGGTGATTCTGAACCACGGATGCAAGCTGAGAGGAAGATCAAAGAACATTTTCATAGATATTCCCAGGAGTAACCTGACCCGAATCCAAGGCTGTCTCCATCGTTTACTCCTTTACATTAACTTTGAGGGTGCAGTCAACATATGTTTGCATTTTTAGTGTTACCCTCAGGGCAGCAGAGGCTCTAAAATTCTATTGACTGTATATATCAGGAAATACTAGTTAAAAATGAAGCTTCCTAGGCCCCCACCCTAAACTTGCTTTTACAAAATTGTGGTACTGAGCCCAGAAACCTGAATTTTCCAGAAAACTCCAAGTGATCCTTGAGAAGTATCAGAAGATCATCAGTGTCTACTGAACTTCACTTCTTCCATGATTATTTCTTCCACTGATGCTAAACAGAGAGAATTTCTCCTTACCACCACCAGTTTGAAGATGTGCTTGTCACATGATTTAAAAACAGGTTATAAGTCATGAATCAGCCCCACAGAACTTAGATCCCAGTCCGTCGTGTACATGATGCTCAATATGTATATGTTTCCGTGACAAAAAAGGAGTAACTAGAACAGGAAGTTGAAAATCAAAACATAACTGTCCTATATAGGACCATGTGCCACAATTCTGACCCAACATATCGCCCTCTGCTCATGTGCGTTAGTCATAAAAGGTCATGGAAAATCATTCTCATTATGAAGGTTACAAAGTCTTACTTCACTTAATGATGGGATAGGTTCTGAAAAATGCATTGTTGGGTGATTTTTGCCATGTGAATATCATAGAGGGCACTTCCAAAAACCTGGATATTATAGTCTACTTACTACATATCCAGGCTATATGTTATAGCCTGTTACTCCTAGGCTATAAACCTGGAAAACATTTTCTGTACTGAATACTGTAGGCAGTTGTAATACAACAGTAAGTATTTGTGTCTCTAAATCTATTTAAGTATAGTAAAGGGGTAGTAAAAATGCAGTATTATAATCTTATGGGGCCACCATCATATGAGTGTTCCATCATTGACCGAAACATTGTTATGGGGTGCATACTGTACTCATAAAAGAACATGAAGCTGTTGGGCCACTTCATATAGGTATGCAGATTTCCACTGTGTAACTCTAGGGGGCACCACCACATTCTGATATCAGACTTTAATATTTATTACGATAATGTTATGACCATTGGTTATAAAGTGCTCTGTACTAAAAAAGCCAGCATTTTTTTTAATGGAAACATAACAATTTATTGTTTGGACAAGAAATACTAATACTTTATAAACAATTCTGTTCATTAAAATAAACAAATTTACATACTCTAAATAAACCTTCAAATTTCACTGTATGCTCGCTAGCAAAAACAGATTACAAACATTCAAACATTTCTGTTCTTCTGATAGTGGGATGTATGTGTGAACAGCTTTCTTCATCCGGAGCGGCCACTGCACTCCAGTCTAGGTGACAGAGTGAGACTTCAACTCACAAAAAAAAAAAAAAAAAAAAGAAAAGAAAAAAAGAAAATGAAAATCTAGCATTTCTAATGACTTTCTAGTTGATGGGGATAAAATCAGAAAAGGAAGACTTTGTTAATTTACTCTAAGGAACCACAAATAGAGCTAAGAGTAAAGTCAGATCAAGAGGTTCATTAAGGCGTGTTAAAAAACCGAGAGTTTATCAGGAGGGCGATATGGAATCTTCATGGATTATTTCAAGCAGGAGAATGGCACAATCAGATTTACCTCCTAAAATAGTTTCTCCTGACTGGTGACTGGAGCAAAGATTATTGACACAGAAACCACAAGTGGTTTCCCTGCTCCAGTGTTTCCCATCTCCAGTCTGGTTGAGAGATGATGAGTGTCTAACAATTGCTGCAGAAGCTTTGAGAGAAGTGAGTGGATTTAAGGTATATTCAGGAGATAGAGTTACCAATTTTGGTGATTTATTGTAGGCAGAGTGAGGGAGTCATTGTCAAGCTTTCTCGTTTTGGTGTCTATCAGTAGATGTTTCTACTAATGGGAAATGATTCTGTTGGTGGTCAGTGATTCTGTTAACTGATATAGGAATGATGGAGAAGAAAGTGTCAGTTTTGGGGGAAAGATAATAAATTCTGCTTTTGCCTATGTTAAATTTTAAGGTGTATATAGACATCTGGGTAGAGGTGTTCAGAGAGCAGTTACAGATCTGGAATTCAGGAGAGAAACTTGGAATGAAGATACGCATTTTGACATTTTCAACATAAAGAAGATAATTGAACTTATAGCATGGATACAATAGAAACAGAGATTAGTTTAAGAGAGAAGATGGCCCAGTAGATAAAGATTTTTAGGAGCCAGGCAGAACCTTCAATTGACGAGCCCCTTCAATTAAGGCTTAGAAGGAGAGACCTAGCTGGGCTCGGTGGCTCAGCCTGTAATTCTGCACCTTTGGGAGGCTGAGGTGAGTGGATTGCCTGAGCCCGCGGGTTCAAGACCCGCGTGGGCAACTTGGTGAGACATCATCTCTACAATAAATCAAAATGAGCCGGGCATGGTAGCATGTGCCTGTAGTTCCAGCTACTTGGAAGGTTGAGGCAGAAGGATCGCCGGAGTCCCGCAGGTCGAGGCTGCAGTGGCCGGGAGCAGCCACTGCACTCCAGTCTGGGTGACAGAGTGAGACTCCAACTCAAAAAACAAAAAAGGAGAGACCTGAAGAGGTAGAATGAAAACCAAGAGATGTGGAGTCGTGGAAAGCTAGATAAGACAGGGTTTCAGAGCTAGCCTGAACAGTGTTGAACACTAACAGTAGATCAAGTCTGGAGCAGCTTAAAACGTGTCCATGGGATCTAGGAACCAAGAAACTCTAGAGCACTTTCGGGGAAAGTTGAGACAAGGGAACTTCAGGAGTGATTGGAAAGTGAGAACATTGCAACGGTGAGCAGATAGAATTCTTTTGATAAGAAGGAGGAGGAGAGAGTAGCTAGAGGGAGACATGGGGCTAAGGAAAGAAATTGTCAGAATGTGACAGGTTTAAACAAGTGTAAACGTCAAGAGACAGGAGCCAGTGGAAAAAGATAGGCTGGAAAAAAGAAACAGGGAAGCGTTAGTGGGTACATGCATGGGCTCTGCAGTAAACCTGTCTTGGATTCAAATTTGTACTCTACTACTGCTTATCAGAGAAAATTGAATTAAATAGATGCACTCAAATTACTTTAAAGTTATAAATGTAGTAGAGTGCCTTTATTATTTCCTGATGCATCTGGGAGCAAAGAAAAAATGTCAATAAAGTTTTTTAGAATTAACAAGAAATCTTTTCAGTATTTGTACAATTTAAAGACATGGAAATTATTTTTAAATATTATTTCCATTTATCTATTTATCTATGTTTCATGCCTCTGTTGCTGTGGAATGAACTACCTTAAAACTTAGTGACTCAAAAAAAGACAATTTTTATTCTGCTTGTGAATTTGTAATCGGACAAGAACATATTGACTCAGAGTCAGCTGAGGAGGCTCAAAGGGTCACTATGGCTATTTTACTTACAGATCTAGAGGTTGATGCTGGCACTCTGGTGGGACCTCAGTGGGACTGTTGGCCAGAACGCCTTAGAATGGCCTCTTCATGCCACTTAGGATCCCTCATATTATGATGAGTGGGTTCCAAGAGTGAGTGTCTGGAGAAAGATAGCCAGGCAAAAGCTATATAACTTTCAGTGACCTAGCTTCAGATATCAGTCAGTGTATGCCTGCCTTATTCCGTTCACTAATGCTAGCCTACATTCAAAGGGAGGAAAATCAAACACTGCCTTCTAATGAGAAAATTCTCAAAGAATTTGTGGGTATATTTTAAAACTACCACCTCAACACACTGCAAATTAAGATAACAAATTAAAATTACTGGTTTTATTATGAAGGTTATTTCTTTTTTTTTTTTTTTTGAGTTGGATCTCACTCTGTCGCCTAGACTGGAGTGCAGTGGCCGCTCCCGGCCACCGCAGCCTCGACCTGCTGGGCTCCGGCGATCCTTCCACCTCAGCCTTCCGAGTAGCTGGAATTACAGGCGCGTGCTAGCACGCCCGGCTAATTTTTTTATTTATTGTAGAGATGAGGTCTCACTGCCCAGGCGGGTCT